>NW_006921649.1:12880532-12882679 GCF_000298275.1 Orycteropus afer afer | reverse complement strand
GGGTTTGAACCACCAGCCTTCTGGTTAGCAGTGCCTTAGGCACTACACTACCAGCGCTCCTACTCAGAGATTAGAAAACCCAATATCGTTACAATACAGTTATCCTCAGATTGATCTACAGACTTGATATAATCCCTCTCAAAAGCCTAGTAGGCTTTTTTTTTTTTTTTTTCAGAAATTGATGAGCTGGATCCTAAAATAAATATGGAAATGCCGAGGATCCAGAATAACCACAACATTTTTAAGAAAGAAAAAGTTGAAGAGCTTGTTCTAACCATTTTCAAAATTTATTACAAAGCTACAGTAATCCAGACAGTGTGATACTGGCATAAGGATAAGCATTATAGGTCAGAGGAACATCACTGAAAGTACAGATAGAAACTGTTACAAAATTTGTGGCCAACTGATAGGTGTCAGCACAATTCAAAGGGAAGAGGATACTGTTTTTAGAAGCACAGGATGCTATGATAGTTGGATATCCATATGCAAAAAAAGTCAAGTTGGACCACAGACAAGCCACAAACTGGGAGGCAATATTTGCAAATACTGTATCTGATAAAGGACTTGTATCCAAAATATATAAAAAGCACATACAACTCAATAATAAAAAGTATAACATTAAGAAAAAGGAAGACATGAAGAGGTACGCAAGAGTTTCAGGCCACAAAGGTAAACACTTTTACATACACAATACTGCATTATCAGTAATAACAAACATTAATCTATGGGTGGATACATAGGTAGACAAGCTAAATGATTAGGTATGTCTAGGTAAAAGGGGATATACCCACGACTATATATAAGTTTGGCAGACGATATTTCTACATACATATTTGTATGCTATAAGAATGTCCATATCTTTAATAGAGCTAATGGGACAAAGTGATGATAACTTCTTACTCACAGCCAAACACCCTGAGGGAGTGAGTCACTGGGCCCATGGGCTCGAGACTATGGTCACAGGGGACATCAAGCTCAACTGGCATAACATACTACATAAAACCATTGTTTTAGCTCCAACCTTGGTGAGTAGTGACTGGGGTCTTGATGGCTTGCAAGCAGGCATCTAAGGTGCAACAATTGGTCTCTCCTCCTCTGGATCAAATAAAAATGAAGAAACCTAAGACACATGGAAACAATTAGTCCGAGGGACTAGTGAACCTTGCAAACCTCAGCCTGCATGACCCTGAGACCAGAAGAACTAGATGGTGCCTAGCTACCATTGTCAGCCACTCAGAAAGGGGTCAAAATAGGAAATCCTGGATAGAGTGAGAGAAAAATGTAGAATAAAATCCAAAAGCATAAAAAAGACCAAGCTTACTGGTCTGATAGAGTCTGGTGAAACCCCCATGACTGTGGCCCCTAGTCACTCTTCAGGCCTAGAATTGAACTCACTCCCATGACTTTCAGCCAAACAACAGATAGCCGTATAGGGTGAACATTCACGCCAGATAGGTACACTCCTTAGAACAACCAGTGGTGGAAGATCAGAAGGGCAGTATTTGCATAGGGAGATAGCTCAGAGGGCAGGATTGTGTAGGAAAGAAGGACACAGGTGAAAGTAACCACAGGGAGAAATTAAGAAGAGAGCTGTTAATTTATGAGGATTGCAATCACTGTCATGAAACAAAAATAATGTGTATGAACTGTTCTGAGGAAAATGAACTTGCTCTGTAAATGTCATCCAAATCACAATTTTTAAAAAAAATTAAGAAAAAAAAAGCAATCCAATTTTAAAAGTGAATAGAGTAGGGCTTGAATAGAAATTTCACCTAAGAAGACATGAAATGACAATAATCACATGAAAAGATGCCCAACATTGTCATAAGGGAAATACAGAATCAAATTATAATGAGATACCACTAACGCAGCCACTAGAATGATTATAATCAACAAGACGGACAATATTGAGGGTTGATGAGAATGTGGAGAAACTGGGACCCTCATGCTGGTGGACACATAAAATGAGAACCCACTTTGGAAAAACAGTTTAACAGTTCCTTCAAAAGTTAAACTCACCATATGCCCACTATTAGGTATATATCCAAGAAAATAGAAAACTTATGCCCATGTAAAAACTTGTATGTGAATATTCATAGTAACATTCATTCATAATAGCCAAAACTTGGAAGCAACCCAAATGCCCA
>NW_006921649.1:12849038-12880380 GCF_000298275.1 Orycteropus afer afer | reverse complement strand
TATATATTATATGATTCTATTTATATGAAATGCCCAGAGAAGGCAAATTTATAGAGACGGAAAGCCGATCAGTGGTTTCCTGGGCCTGGAAGGATGGAGTAGAGACTGACTGCAAACTGGGTTGAGGGAAATTTCTGAGGTGATGGAAAAGTTCTAAAACTAGATTGTGGCAATGGTTGCACAATGCTATAATTTACTAAAATTATTGAATTGCGCACTTATAATGGATGAATTCTATGGTATGTAAATTATACCCCGAAAAAGCTGTAAAAATTTTAAACAAAGGGGGCAGCATGGGGACACGCCTCTCTCAGCAGAAGATTTAATGGAAGGGCAGGAAATTATTCCCGATCAAGCTTCTACTCTATGCCAGACGTGGGGTAAGCCCTTGACACACATGACCTCATTTCATCCTCCAACAACCGTGAGAGGTAGGTTTTATTTTCCCCATTTTATAGATGAGGAAATGGAGGCCCAACTAATTTAGTCACCCAGGCCTTTTGGGCCTCAGCACTCACATACCACTCATGGCCTCCTTAAGACAATCAAATTTAAGAGGCAGAAGTATTCAAGCATGGTTATGTGAAACAACAGTTAAAATCATAAAAAAAAAATAAAAAGAAAGATCAGGCTTGCTGCTCTGATAGAGACTAGTAGAACCCCTGAGACTATGGTCCTTAGATACTCTTCATGCCTGGAACTGAAACCACCTCCTGACTCAACTTGCAGCCAAACAATAGACAGGCCTATAAAGTGAAAAATATTACCAAGGATTTACTCTTCAGAACACTTAACCATACAAGATCAAAGGGGCAGCATTTGCCCAAGGATAAAGCTCAGAAGGCAGGAAGGGACAGGAAAGAAGGACAAATGGAAACAGTAAACCTAGGGAAGAAGTGTGAAGAGCCCTGTTATGTGGTAGAGATTGGAATCAATGCCACAAACCAAAATGTAAGTGAATTGTTGAATGGAAAACCAATTTGCTCTGTAAACTTTCACCCAAATCACAATAAAAAATAAAGAAAAAGAAAAAAGAAGTATTCAAGCATGTCTTTAATATAAATAGATAAAAGACTCTTCTCTCTCCTAACTATATCCTTAAAAAGAGAGAGTGCCAGCAATTCCCCTGCTCGGTATGTACCCAAAAGTCTTGAAAACAAAAACTCAAAGACTTGAATAGCAGTGTTCAATACAGCATTATTTGTAATAGTCAAAAGGTGGAAACAGTCTAAATGTCCATAAACAAAGGAATAGTTGAACAAAATGTGGTCTACCCTTGTATAAAATGGGATATTATTCAGCTATAAAGAGAAATGAAGTTCTGATACATGCTATGACATGGATGGACTATGCTGAGTGAAATATATACATCACTAAAGGATAAATATTCTATGATCCTATTTACATAATGTATCTTGAATAGGCAAGTGCATAGTGTATAGAGACCGAAGTTTATTAGTGGTTACCAGGAGTGAGTGGGAGGGAAGGAGAAATGAGGAGTCTTTGCTTCAGGAGCACCGAGTTTCTACTAGTGATGGAGGGATAATTTGGAAAAGGATAGTTGGTAATAAATAATTGCACAACTGGATGAACATAATCAATGTCACTGAATTGTATATGGCAAAAATTGTTGACTTTGCAGATATTTTGTTATATATATCTTTACCACAGTGAAAAGGTTTTTTTGTTAAATGGGAGAGGAGAGATGTGGAGAAAGAGGCAGGGACCATCATTCAGGCACAGATACACAGCTACGGCTTCCCAGCTATCAGAGGAAAGTTCAGATCCTGTCCTCTTTGTCCTTCTCCAGACCGCTAGAGTCTGAAACCCCAATTCTGGAGATGACCTTCTTTGTCCTGGCTGTGCTGGCAAGAGTTTTAGGCCCTTTGGGTCACCTTGCCTAGCTGGGAAGTTCCTATTAATCTCCTCCCCAGAAACTGTTGTCCCTTAGACCATATTATCCTAAACTCTTGCTTCCTGTCTAGCCCCCCTACTTCCCCCAGAGTCAGACTGTTCTTGCACTCAGGGCCTCACAAACCCCTAGGCATTTGATTTTTGAAATGGGGAATTTTAAATCCTGAAGAGATAAATGAAGGCAACAGCTGCCTGCATCTGGCTTATGCTTATAAGGATACAAGAGAAAATGGATTAGCCTGGATTAACCATAGGAAATAACCGTATAACTGCTTATATTGTATGAGCCACATGGAAGTTACCACCCTCTACTATTAATGAATCATAGGAAACAGAGTGGCTATTTGGGGCTTTGATTGGCCAGATTCCCAAGACTCCTGGAAGGAGATGAAACTATCCCTTTTGCCACAAGTTCTCTGAAGTCTTTTACCAACTACATAGACTTTTAATAACATTTGAGTAGCTGTTATTGATGTTGTGAGCTGAGTAAGCCAATTAGGTCTATCACAATTAGCCTTATTTAGTAAAACTTGGTAGCATCCGATAGGTAGGGATAGACCACAGCTGTAGATCTCCCTCAGGAGAAAGATGAGGCAGTTTGCTTCTGTGAAGATTTACAGCCTTGAAAACCCTATGGGACAGTTCTTTACTGTCCTATAGGGTCACTATGAGTCAGAATCATCTCGATGGCAGGTTTGGGTCTGGGTCTTGTTATGGCTAGATCACCCCAAATCTGATTACCAAATGTGTCTTGAAAGAATGTACACTGTACAAGGAAAGAAACTTTCTGCTCTATCAGACCGATTGTAAAGTTACAGTAATTAAATTGTGTGGTATTGGCACAAGGATACACCAAGAAACACTGGAGCAAAGTAGAGAATCCAGAAACAGACCTGTGTATATTTGGACACTTTGACATTGACAACAACAGCCTTGAAGATCATTTAGGAAAGGTAGGATTCGTTAATAAGTGGGTGTCTTAATTTCCTAGGGCTGCCATAACAGAGTGCCATAAAGAGGATGGCTTTAAACGACAGAAATTTCTTGTCTCAGTTCTGGAGGCTATGAGTCTGGATTTAGGCTATTGGCAGGGCTGTGTTCTCTCCAAAGGCTCTAAGGGAAGATCCTTCCTTGTCCTCAGCTTCTGGGAGCCCCAGGTGTTCCTTGGCATGCATACACATCTTCACATAGTAATTTTCCTTCTGTCTGTCTCTGTGTGTCTCCTCCTCTTTTATAAGGACACAAGGCATAAAGAATTAGGAGCCACTTGATCCTAAGATGACCTTGTGTTAAGTTCTGTCACTTTCATAGATCCTGTTTCCAAACAAGATCACATTCACAGGTACAAGTGTTAATTTATGTTAATTTAAACATAAATTTGGGAGTTGTTGTTGTTATGTGCCATCGAATCGGACCCAACTCATAGTGACCCCTCCTTGGGTTTCCGAGGCAGTATCACTATGGAAGTAGATTGCTCCATCTTCCTTGCGAGGAGTGGCAGGTGGGTTTGAACCACCAGCCTTCTGGTTAGCAGTCAAGTGCCTTAGGCACTATGCTACCAGAGTTGTTGTTGTTATGTGCCATCGAGTTGCACCCAACTCATAGCGACCCCTCCTTAGGTTTCCGAGGCAGTATCACTACTGAAGTAGATTGCCCCATCTTCCTTCCGAGGAGTGGCTGGTGGGTTTGAACCGCCAGCCTTCTGGTTAGCAGTCAAGTGCCTTAGGCACTATGCTACCAGAGCTCCCAGCTACCAGAGTAGGGGAGCATAATTCAAGCCCTAACAATGAGTCTCCATGTGGGAAAAAACAAAATGATAACTAATCCTTTCCTCACACCACACATGAAATCATTCCCAAGGAAATGAAAGGCCTAAGCATAAGAAACAGAACTATAAAAGGATTTAGAAGGTAAAATAGAAAAGTATCTTCATAATGTCTAGGTACAGAGGGATTTCTTAAGACACTGTGAATATTGATCATAAAGAGATTGATTTGACTGATTAAAATCAAGAACTTCTGTTCATCAAAAGAGTTAATGAAAACAAGATTCAGCTGAATCTTGCCACACATAACAATCATTTCTTGTCAAGCAGGCTCATGAATAACCTCTTTCTTTCTTTCTTTTCTTTCTCTCTTTCTTCTTTCTTCTTTCCTTTTCAGTTTTTTGTTATTTGGGTGCATATTTACAAAGCAGATTTGTTTTACCCTTAGCAGTTCATGCACACTTGATTTCACAGCCCCAGTTACTATCCCCAACCATAAAAAGCTTTCCTCTTCTCTCCTCCCTGTGACTACCCCTTCCCTGTGTCCTTCTTGTCTATGTATTCCTGTCTGTCCAGCTTTCCTTATGTGAATGCTGCCCTTCTGAGATCTCATGGCTGATTGATCTAAGGGGTGCATCTCCCTAGAGGAGGTTGGTACATCTTCCTGGAGTAGATGTTCTGCTCGTAGATCTTTCTACTATTGGACTGAAAGCCAATCCATGGAAGTGAGTCCATTTCCAGGCCCAAAGGATAACCTAGGGCCATAGTCTTGGGGGTTCTACCAGTCTCTATCTGACCAGTAATTCTAGTCAGTTTTGCATTTTTGAATTTTGTTCTACATTTTTCCTCCCACTCTATCTAGGATCTCCAATTTTTATCCCTTTCTGAGTGGTTGGCTTTATTAGCCAGGCACCATCTAGTTCTTCTGGTTTCAGGATTGTGAAGGCTAAGGTCCTCATGGTCCATCTTATCCTTGGACTAATTCTTTCCAAGTGACTTTGATTTTCTTCACTCTTCTTTGCTCTAGACAAGAGGAGATCAGTAGTTGCATCTTAGATGGTCACTCAAAAACTTTTAAGACCCCAGTAGCTACTCACCAAAGTAGGATGTGAAACAAGATTTTTGTGTACTGTGTTGTGCCAATTGAGCATGCTGTCCCCTGAGACTATGGTCCCAAGTTGGCAGGCCCAGTGATTCTCTCTCTCTCAAAGTGTTCAGTTGTCTCTGAGATGAATAGCCACTTTAGTTGTTCCGTAAACTCTCTGAAATACCAGCTGAATGTTTGCCACTACTTTGCATGCAAGGTCCTCTAAGCAGATGCTATAATATTCTAGTGGCAGGATTCCACTGATTCTAATCATGGTCTGACAATGAAATCTCCAAGGAGAGGCTGAACACACGACCTATGTAGAATCCTGGGCATCATTCTGAAGGGTGTACAATATTGAACTTGCCAGGTTGTGTCCGTGCAAGGGCCATAAAGCCTGAGAATATTTATAGAACACCTCTCATTTCACCAGTTTTTTTTTTAATCATTTCTGACAGCTGTTATAATGCATAAAGCTTGTGGCATTAATCAGAGATGAAGATAACTGAAACCCCTCAGTAGCCTTTTCTGAAGTAAGGACTTCTGATTAGAGTCTTTTCACTCTCTAAAGGGCTCATTCCCAATAAGGGTGCTTGCTTCACTTACTATGTAACTACTACTAGAATAAGCTTAAATCTAACACACACACACACACACACATATATATATTCATATATGTGTGTCATGCTATAATATTTTAGTATTATGTTTAATGATATAAAAGTAAATTATGGGTGATATAACAGCAGTGTTTACCAGGCTCTGGTCACTGGAAACCTCCCCTCAAGATTTTTGCCATATATACCACCTGTATTATTATTATTATTTTAATGTAAATTAACTTACTTATTAAATGTCTTATATCACAACTGTAACATAAAACTAATTGCACATTCCATAAGAGAATGAAAACAACAAAAACAAGTGTTTAAATCTAGCTAGATGCTGTGGACCCAGGCTCTGCAGAATCCTGCCCTTGGATGGAATTAGGAAGAGTCAGGAGCTGTGTTAAAATACATACCAGCACCTGATTGGGGTGTTCTTTATGAAGTTAAAGAGGACTGAAAGAGAACTGAGAAAATGTGAGCATCCTCACTAGCCAAGGCATTGTTATTTAATGCTGTGACTGGGCACCACCTGTCATCAACTCTGTTGCTCCCTCAAATCATTTTTGGAAAACATCATTCTAGAAGAAATGCAACCAAAATATTCCTTAGAAGCGAGGAAAGAAAGGGACATCAGGTTTGGTGAAGTGGAGGGCCAGCAAAAACGAGGGCAACTCTTAATGAAGTGGATGGACACAAGAGCCACAACAGTAGACTCAGATATACCAACAATCATGGTGATGGCGCAGGACCAGACAGCATTTTGTTCTGTTACACGTAAGGTTACCATGAGTTGGAACAGGCTCAGCAGCAGCTAACACCAGTACAGAGAGAGCCAACAGGGCAAACTTACATTTACCAAGCAGCTAGTGTGTGCCAGAAGGAGCTTTCCCCATGGTGTAGTGAGTAAAGCCCTTGGTTGTTGGCCAGAAGGTTGGCGGTTCAAACCCACCAGCTGCTCTACAGGAGGAAGATAAGGCAGTCTACTTCTATAAAGATTTTACCGCCTTAGGAACCCAATGGGGAAGTCACTATGAGTCAGAATCGACTGGATGGCAGTGGGGTTTTTTGTTTTTGTTTTTTGTTTTTGGTAATATGTGCCAGAACCCTTACAGCCACTTCATCATTTATTCTGTAGATGGGTGTTATTTATTTCTGTTTTACAGGTGAGGAAACTGAGGCTTGGAGAAGCTGTGAGATTTGACCAGAGTCACACAGCTAGGAAATGATAGAGCCAGATCAGGAGCTGGTTTTCATTACCTTCTGCAGGCAGGACTTGCTCCCCTCTCCTCTGTCCCTGCATCAATCAGCCACATCTATACAAAGACCCAGTATTCCTTCTGGAACAGAACCGAATTTTCTGGAACTGTGGTTTTCTGTCATTACTGCCCAAACATGGGACAATTCTGGAGTGTTTCAGAAGCAGAGTTATTCTCTGCCCTCCAGGTCATTATCTTCCTGTTAGCCCACCTATCCCCGATGAAACAGGTGAACATCAAAGCATTTGGTGCTGCCCTTTATTAGTAACTTGGCTTTATTTTATGTGTTGGGGCTTGCTTTGGCATTCACTTCCTGGGAATAGCTCAAAACCAAAAGAGAACTTGGCGTAATCGGGGGATTTCCATTGTCCATTCCGAGCCTCTGCCCATTTCAGCAAGGAGCACCCAGAGAGGCCCCCTGTGGATGGGGATGTTGACCACTCAGGGGCTTATGCCTCCCACCCACCCAGCTCTCCCCAAACAGGGCCACATGGCCAGGCCCTGGGCCTTTCCTCATGTTATTTATCTAGCAAATACTTTATGACCAGGTGTTACAGATTGAATTGTGTTCTCCAGAAAATGTGTTGAACTCTTAACCCTTATATGTATAAATAGGACCCTGTTGGAAATAGGGGTTTTCTTTTGTTGTGTTAATGAAATCATACCTGTGTAGAATAAACAGAGACACACATGGGGAGAAAATAGAGCCCAAGGATCACCAAGGACTGATGGCAGTCACCAGAAACTAGGAGAGAGGTTCACAGAAGGAATAGACACAGCCAAGACTATGATTTGGACTTCTAGCCTCAGAACTGTGAAAAAATTAATTTATGTTCTAAAAAGCTACCCACTTGTGGTATTTTTGTTACGGCAGCACTAGAACAAGACACCAGGGTATCATGGGTCTCCCCAGCTCTGTAGGTGGGTAGGAAAGGTGGATTTGAGGTAGAGGAGTTGGAGCACAGCTCTGTGCTCTCAAGTCCTAGTCATTTCACCAAGACCTCCATTTCCCCATCTCTGAAAGGGACCAACCCTCACAGGATTACAGGAAATGACGCAAGCAAACCCATTCAGCCATCAAGTGCTGACCCATAGTCTTGTGGTTGCAGTCTGGTGGAAAACATAGACGTTCACTCATGAGGCAGCCAAGATGCACCATCATTCAGCGTATCATCAGCTGCTTCATTATGTGGTTCCAACTGCAAGAGCTGTAGGACGTCAGAGGAAAGACGGGTCCCATGGGTGCCCAGACAGCAGTTCTCCTGGGCAGGAGAATAAGCACTGCTGTTTCAAACCAGAAAGAGATGGTTTAGACATGGGAGAAGAGGAGGACATGCCTGTTCTTCTTGCCTGTGGGCTCTTGGTCTCAGGTCTGGGAAAGGGCGGTCCTTGGGAGTTTGCTACAGAGTGGGAGGTAGGTAGAGGCTAACAAAAAAATCAATGACCCTGAAGTCTTTTAAACCGAACTGTACTTTAGCTTAGCTAGTAAATAATGTCTGCCTTGAGCATTGTGCTGCTTTAAGATCTATTTATGTAGGATCAAATTGATAACAGCAACTCCAAAGACTTGATAGGAAACTTCCAAAAAACCAAGCCAAACTCACTGCCATTGAGTTAGATCCGACTTACAGTGACCTGTCCTTGGGTTTCCGAGGTGGTATCACTAGGGAAATAGATTGCCCATTCTTCCTTCTAAGGAGTGGCTGGTAGGTTTGAACCACCAGCCTTCTGGTTAGCACTCAAATGCCTTAGGCACTACACCACCAGAACTCCCTTAGGGGGCAGTGAGTTTATGTTAATGGGGGGAGAAACAACTCAGAAAAGGTGGGTGAGAATGTTTGCACAACACAGAGTATAACCAATGTCACTGAATTGTACATGTAGAAATTGTTGAATTTGTGTATGTTCTACTATATATATTGTCAACAACAAAAATTAATTTTTAAAAAGAAAAACAAAACAAAACATTGAGCCATATATAGCAAGGCCTTTCAGTCAACATCCTTCACCCCAGGGGCATGGAGAGTAGACAGTGACTTAGGAAGGACTCGCTTGGCTTAGGGCCAGGGAATGCCCCCTACAAAAGCAAGTCCACACATTTTAGATTGTGTTCTCTCATTTTAGGTCTGGAGCAGGTCAGACTTGGGGAATGTGACTTAGAGTCAGACTCTGACTCAGAAATACTGTAGGTTATTTGTGGTTACCAGGGGAGGTAGGAAAGGAAATGGGGTGGAGGTATTGCTCAAGGGGTACAAAGTTTATCTTAAAGGTAATGGAAAAATTTGGAAACAGATAGTGGTGATGATTGCACATGTTGTGTGCTATTGACCAGTCGATTCCAACTCCTGGAGACCCTATAGGACAGAGTAGAACTACCCCAAAGGGTTTCCAATGCTGTAAATCCTTATGGAAACAGACAGCCACATCTTGCTCCCACAGAGCGACTGGTAGGTTTAAACCATCAACCTTTTGGTTAGCAGCCAAGCACTTAACCACTGCACCACCAGGGCTCCTGCATAGCATTGTTGCTGTTGTTGTTATGTGCCATCGAGTTGGACCCAACTTGTACCGACCTCTCCTTGGGTTTCCAAGGCAGTATCACTACAGAAGTAGATTGCCCAACCTTCCTTCTGAGGAGTGGCTGGTGGATTTGAACCGCCGCCTTCTGGTTATCCGTCAAATGCCTTAGGCATTATACCACCAGAGCTCCCATCAGAGCTCCTAGGAAACGTAAATAATGTTACTGAATTTTACTCATGAAACTGGTTTAAATGGCAAACATTCGGTTATATGTATTTTACCATGATTTAAAAAAAAAAAAAAATGCAAAGTCATGTAGGGCCAAAATACCCCTGAAGCCCTGTAGAAGGTGCCACATTGGAGACCTCCACCCATCTCTCCGTTAGTCTGTCATCGCCCAGTACTCCTGCAGCTATGCAATAGCACTTTGGAGCAGGTGGGGAGATTTTAGGGACTTGTTATATAAAAAATGTAAAACATGTCTTTTCAAACCATAGACCGATGCCCTGTGTGGCAAGAAGGCACACATATGAGAGGCCCCAGGGAACAGAGGTCTATGGGTAGAGCAGAGTTCCACCTCACCCAAGAGCATGTGCTGGTCGGGTGGGAATGTCTGGCCAAGTCACCTATGCTATTTAAATTCACTCATCTGCGTGTGTACCCTTCTTGCATAAGTGTTTGTGATGAAACATATGTACAACAACTCCCTGTGCTCAGTTATAGCCCTATCACCTAGTCCAGAACCTGGGCCAAAGGGGCCTTAAGTACATATTTGTTAAAGTAGACTGCTTGTTCATCATGGAGTCTTGTCTTAGTTTTAGATTCTTTAGTGATTGGGATGCACTTCGTATTTCTGTCCTATTTGGCACAGAAAGCAGTGTACTATTGGGCACAAAGAAAGTAACCATTGAATGGATGGATACCTGTCTATTGATAAACCTGTACCATCAATGTCTAGTTCCCTCTTTGTGCCCTCACCCATCTCCTTACCCAGCCCATTGGCAGAGACTCCTGAGTCTCCCCACAGCTCACCTAATGAGCAGGTGTGGTGAAGTAATTTCAGCTTGGCAAGTGGCAGATCCCTGATGTTTCAGCCCCTCACTCACCTGGGGACTTCACACCTTGACCTAAACAATAAGACAACCCTCACATTCATGAATTAAAACATACATGCAAGTTATGTCTAATATCAGAAAATTGGAAACAACTAAATGTTCACCAGTAAGTGGTTAGTTGACTAAAGCATAATACATGTATTCAATAGACTCCCAGTATCCAATATAGATGATATCATAGAAGAAAAATGACATGGAATAAAGTTCATAATTTAAGTGAAATCATCAGGTTACCAGATAGCATGTATAATATGGTCTGATTTTGTTACAAATCATATTATTTGTCCAAATATTTACCTATAATACATAATATATGTATTATATAATTTATGTATGTACATACATATATTTTTGGGAGGGGGGTCCAGGTTCAGCAACATCAGCATCACTTGGAACTTGTTAGAAGTGCAGATTCTCAGGCCCCACTCTGAGGCCTACTGAATCAAAAACTCTAGGGATGTGGCCCAGCAATCTGTATTTTAATAAGTCATCTGCATGATTTTAATGCATCCTCAAGTATGAGAACCACTGGCCTATAGCACCCTTGACTTTCCTCCCTTCCTTTGAACTCACTGGTGTGTTTCTTCTGCAGGCCCTGATCCAACTGCCCCCCTATATCTCTCAGTGCGATGAGGTGCTGCAATTCTTTGAGACAAGACCTGAGGACCTGAATCCCCCCAAAGAGTAAGTTGGTTTGTGAATGTCCCCAGAGGATGCCCTTACAGCCCTCCCTCTTGCCGATACAGCCAGCCCCAGGAGGAACTGGTGGAGGGACACAAAGTCAAAATCAAACTAGATTCCATGCGTGCCAGGCTTTCATTCATTTAGCGTCACAGTCATTATAAGTAGGCAGTTACATTCCCAGTTTGAGGGTGAAGAAGTCATGGCTGAGTGTCATTGCTCTGTCATCCTGTAACACCTGTACTGACCCACAGCACGTGTCAGTGTCAGTGTGAGCTGAGCAGACTGTGAGCCCCAGAAGCATGGACAAAGGGAGGTATGAATGAGATTTGCTAAAGGTCTCTGTGCTAGTAGTGATTTGATCCTGGTTAGTCAGGCTTCAGAGTTGATCAGAAACTTCTACCACAGCTCCTGTCTCCCTGTCATTTATCCTGCAGCAGATGGAAACAGCTGAGATGCCTGTCCAGTGAGTGTTCAATGGTCCCAGCCACACTTGCACACTGCACAGAATCTAAACACCATGCACATTCAAAACACCACACAGAATCTAAACACCACACAAAATCCAAATACCACTCATCTGCAGCACTTACACCAGGAGTTGCTGGCACCACTGGCATAGCCAGTGAGAAATACTGACATAATGTGCTACTTTTTCTTTTAATTGTGGTAATATGTAGGTAACAAAACATTTGCTGTTTCAACAATCTTGTGTACAATTCAGTGACATTTATGTTCATCATGTTGCTTGGGCATCACCATCAACCATTCCTGAATGTTTTTTAACAAAAACTCAGAGCCCCTCACACATCGCTTTTTTAAAGCCCCTTTTTGGGAAAGGAGGCATGTTGTGTCTTTATAGAAAGAAAGGGTTTGGCTAACAGAGAAATAGGAAGGAGGAGAGAGGTCCACAGGTTCTAAGACTGCCCTGGGGTCACAGAAGCAAGAGCCTGGTAGGGCTTAGGGTCCCTTTGAAACCTATAAGCAGGGACTGAAGAGTACCAGCCAGCCAAGCTCTCTTCTTACCAGAGAAGTGTAAACTGCTCTTCATAGCTCTGGGATTACATTTTGCCCAAAACAACAGTAATAACCAAGGCTTACGTTTGTTAAATGATTACAGCGTGTTGGGTAGTGTGCTAAGCATTTTATGTATGTCAAGATTAAAAGACTCAGGTTGCTTTTTGCAAATGAGTCTATTGGAGTCATAAAGCTTATTTATTTAAAATAGACCTGTATGGAGAACACCCAGGCAAAGACTGTTGGTGCTTTCTGATGAACAAGCAAGGTCAAATCATTTATATATACACATCCCATGAGGATTGAGTTGAGACGTCAGGTACAATGGGTTGATCACTCTGGACTAACAGTTTAACCACCACATAGATGAGTAAACTTAACTTCCTGTAATAAGATTACTCTAATAAATACCATTTCCTATGACAAGCCTGCAGTGAATGTTGTTTCTCGTAGCCAGCACACAGAAGCATGGCTTTGGGATTAAAGAAGACATTGCATAATGGGTGACAGTAAACGTTTTGAAGTCAGAGTGTGTCACAAGGGAATGTCTTGCCATCAACGTGAGCCAAGACACAGTTTCATGAATTCAAAAAGAAAGATACAGAATAAGTACAAATGTAACAGTATTGGATCTGTAGCACATCCTGGCTAATATTTCTGTGCTTGTGGTCTTTAGTGTTTCCCAAATTTTTAATTGACCTAAGAAGACATGGTGAAATATTCTCAGAGCACCTTTGTCTCTAATTCTCCTGGGCTTTCAGAATTAAATTGCTGGTAGCCTCTGGCTTCAGTTATAATTTCTAGCCAGTGAGAATCAATGTATATGGAGCTTAAAAAAAAAAAAAAAGCATTGTGGAGCTAATAGTGTTCTATTTCCATGTCATTCTAACACAGTACTGCTAGATAAGGATTGTTGCACCCATTTTACAGATGTGAAAGCTGAGACTCAGAATAATGAAGAGACTAGCCCTCGATCACTCAGTTTGGAAGAGGTGAAGATGAATTTTTCCAGGTCTCCCTGAGTCTAAGCCTTAAGCTCTGAGCAGCTTCCCACATGAGGGACAACATAGCTGGGTAGAAGGAACCCAGGTTTGGAATCTGATACACCTAGGTTTAAATCTTGCCTCCACCACTCGTAAGCTATCTAGCCTCTGTGACTTCACCTCTGGGCCTCAGTTGTCTCCATTGTGAAATGGGAATAGCAGCACTCCTAGGAGTTGTGGTGGCATAGTGCCTAAGGCATCTATCTGATTGATAACCAGAAGGCTGGAGGTTCAAACCCACCAGCCACTCCTTGGAAGGAAGATTGGGCAATCTACGTCCATAGAAATATCACCTGGGAAACCCAAGAAGGGGTCACTATGAGTTGAATCGACTCGATAGCAGTGAATTTGGTTTTTGGTTTGGTTTAGGGGTTGTAGTGAAGATTAGAATTGGATGACTGGCATGAGGAAAAATTCTAAGAATTTGCCAAGTGCTCAGAAAGTGGTGGCTTCCCTCTTTGAACACCCACCCATAGCTGCTTTTACCCCAGGTTCTACTTCTTAACAGTTGATTAATATGCCCAGCTTGATACACACTCAGCAACAAAAATTGCTTGGACCATTTTAAGCTGGGTAAACTTGGGTGTTTCTTGCCTTGAGCCCCAGTTTCCTCTTTCGTAAGGTAGACCTAATACCTCCCGCACAGCATTGTTGGGGGATCAAAGGAGAAAATGTAAGGAGAAGCACCACAGATGTTGCTTACTGCCCAAGGGCAGGAGGAAGAACACCAGCCACCAGAGGGAGAGAACCGACCCTATGTGTGGGTTCCTCAGGCTGCTGGGTTCAGCCATCTCCAGGTTATCTTCAACCTCATCTCCATGCCCAAAGATCTTAACTTTGAGGGTAGATCATGGGCCACTTGGAGAATCCAGTGAAAGGTTTCTTCCCTCTCCCTGGAAAAATGCCCACAGTGTCAGGAGGTCCTCAGTTTTGCTGAATCCCATCTGTGGACCTAGGTTGAAAACCCTGGCTCTGATGGCCCTGTCAGTGTGGATGCTCTGATATCTTTGGTCGCTTTCCTGGTGAGGGTAATAGAATGGGTTCCCAGACTCTGAGTAAGCATCAGATCTACTTATCAGTGTAAGTAGATAGGTGAGAGCCAGGGCCAGCTGCTGTGCTTTAGAAGAGTGTGTGTGGTCTTCATTCAGGAAAGAAAGGCTCTTAGGGAAAGGGGACATGAGGGAGCCGGAAAGTTGGAGCGGCTACAAGCTGACTTGGTCACTCTCCCTGGCTTCCTTGCTTTGGTGGCTGCAGTAGTACTTTCCCCACTTGCTGGCTGGCTTGGGCTTGTAGAAATAGCACAGGACCAGGAGTGCTAGATACAGTGCTGCCCTTGCCAGGAGGGCCTGCATTGCTCATCCATTCAGCAAACAGGAATTGAAGGGGTATAGGTTCCAAGCCCAGTGCTGGGCACTGGAACATAGACAAGCACAACAGATGCAGCCCCTATGCCTGCGGGAAGCATACAGTCTGGGGACAAGGCCATATCCACAGCACCCCCACCCTTTCTGCTTCAGTTACCTCATCTGTAAAATGAGATCGTGTCAGCTGGCTTACCCTATTACGGGGTCACACCAAAAAAAAACAAACAAAAACTCATGTCAACAAGTCAGATCCGACTCATAGCGACCCCTCCTTGGGTTTCCGAGGTGATATCACTATGGAAGTATATTGCCCAACCTTCCTTCTGAGGAGTGGCTGGTGGGTTTGAACTGCCAGCCTTCTGGTTAGCAGTCAATATGCCTTAGGCACTATGCTACCAAAGCTCCTATTACGGGATCACAGGAAAGATAAAATAAAATAACAAGTGGGAAGATGAGGAAGTGATCAAAAATTAGTTTTTTAGAGATTGAGGCTGAAATTTCTAGTGATCTCTTCTGGGAATTACATTGATAATTCTAAGGATAGACCTTTTCATCAGTTTCCTGGGGTTAGAATTTTATTTGGATTCTTTTAAGGAGAGTCCATTTCCTCATTTCTTAAACAGGAATAATAATACCTACTTCACAAAATTATGGTGAAGCATGGATATATGTGATGGGCTTAGCAGAGTGCTTGGCACATAGTAGGTTTACAGTGAATTTTCAGTATTCTTCTGCCTGCTGTACGAGATGGTCACACAGAGAAGATAATCAGTTATGGATTTGTTATAAGTCTCTGTAAGGAGTTGAGTACAATAGTGGAAATGTTTTTTCTCATGTGGGAAGACTGGTCTTTCCTCATGGCCTTCAAGAAGCTGAGGAGGGGAGTTTCACACTCACACTCCAAGCTTCCCACATTATTCTGCCCAACCTCTCTGTGTAAAGGGATAAGGACAAGGTCGGTTCATTCAAGTTCCCAGTGACAACCACCTGACTTGGGAGTCCTGGAGAAACAAGCCCAGTTCCTGCCTTCAGGTGGCTCTGAGGGCTAGTGGGCATTTCTTGAGCCAGAAAGATCCAAGCTGGTATTGGCATGATGGTTACAGACTAAGAGGCTCCGGGTTCCAGGATAATCATAGTTGGAAGGGAAAGATCTCTTTGCTCACTTTCCTATTGATTTTAGTGCTTTTATTATGATCCAAATGGGCTCTTTCAGTATTAAGGAGATTGGTCTTTGCCATATCCATGACAAATATTTGCCCCTTTCATTGAAATTTATGTTTTGTTTCTGAATTTTTATGATGGGTGTAAGTTTTATGCTTTTGTAAAGTCAAATCTGGTGACCATTTTTCATTTGTGACTTATTTCATTGCTTTTAGGCTTAGAGGGGTAATGACCATTCAGACACAAGATAAATGTTCACATTGGTTGTTTTCTAGTTGTTTTGTGGTTTGAGTATTCTTTTAATATTTTCTCGTTAAATCAGTTAGAATTCATTTTCATGTATGCCATAAAATGAGAATAAAATTTTTTTTCTTAATTTAGAAACTTTTGACCAACTAGAAAAACTCTTTGCTCCATTCATTTGAAAAATAGCAATAGTAATAGTAATGCCACCTGTAGTTTTTAATGATCATTTGCTGTTCCTGCCCCCAGTGTACTTCTGCATATGTGGGAAAGGCTGTATGAGCATGTAGAATTATGTACATACACATGTACACACACATACAAGCATACTGACCAAACATCCACTAAAAATACAAAACCTAACCAAGTCAGTGCCCAAAAAATCAGAAAGAAACATCTGACATAAGCTAACCAGCATTGAGCTGAAATACATGTATCTGGTCCCAGGAATCTTTCTCAAAGGAAGGGGAAGGTTCATGTCTCTCTTTGTCCCTTTATTGTTGTGTGACCTTGGACAAATGATTTGACATCTCTGAGCCTCTATTTGGTCATGAGTAAAATGAACACAGCTAATCTAGCTCACCTGAAAGGTTGCAGTTCAGACCTACCCAGCAGCACCACAAAAGAAAGGCCTGGTAATCTGCTTCCCTAAAGATTACAGCCAAGAAAACCCTACGGAGCTCAGTTCTCCTCTAACCCTTGGAGTCTCCATGAGTTAGAGTTGACTTAGAAGGCAACAGGTTTTGTTTTGATAACCTAGCTCATTTCTTGGTTATGAGGTTTCTGCCCGTAGGGGATAGTGTCTGGCACATGGCCAGCGCTTACCTAGTGGGGCCTTCCTATCTGTAAGCCAAGCTTTGAAGAGAAAAATTCTACTCAGGAAGGAAGGGAAGGAGGTTGCCAAGAGCCTGAGAGGTGGCTCTGAGGCCAAAGCAGGCAGTTGGCCCTTAACTGGACCCTGGCTATTGATTACGGGAATGATGAACTCAGTGGGGTTGGTCTCTTCGTCAAAGGCCCTGAAGCTCAGCCCAAATTAGGACTTGAAATGAAAATTAAGGGGCTTTCCTAGCTGGTTCCCAGGTAGGGAAATGATGGGTTCCAAAAAGCACTCTCAGAAGAGGGTTTTTGCTGCCCAGTGTAGAAAAACTTGGGAATACACCAAGCGTATTTTACAGACAGGTAATATACCTGCTTGGGCCCACACATGCTGCTGCAGCTGGAACCCAAGAGCCCCTGGGGCCTCTGCTCCAGGTGGGGTGGTGGAAACTAGCAGGTGTATGAGGCAGAGCAGGATCCCTGGATCTGAAGTAGTCCTGGTCATAGCTTGAGTCACAGAGCTGTGCCCTGTGGGGCAGCTCTGGGAGATGATGCTTTAGGTAGAAGCAGATTTAAGGAACCTTTGTTGGTGTGTTTTGTTGCCAGCAGCCCTGAGAAGGATTTCACCCACAGGAAGGTCCAGGGTGGTGGTCAGGAGAGTGAGCTCTAGCCAGACTTCTGGGTTGAAATCCTGGGCAAGATATTCACCTCTCTAGGACTCAGTTTCCCCATCTGTGAAATGGAGTACCTTCAAAGGGTGGTTGTGGGGATTCAGTGACTCAGTCCAGGTATGGCATTTGGGCGGGACTCAGTGCACAGTGAGTCCTCAGAACTGTGAGCCAGAGTATTCCACTATTATCCTCATACTTCCTCACACAGAGCTTGCAACATTTAACCCCACTGAGGAAACATCTGGCCAGAGAACATCATCCCCAGCCCAGCCCAGCCAGGGTCTGCTGTTCCTCCCCCCAGAGACACAGACATGCAGCCCCAGACTGCTACCATTGGCTCAGTTCTCTCCTCCTCTCCTGAGGTTGCATTTGAGAGTATGATCACTTAGTGACTAAAAACCCAGACCTTACAATCAAACATTTCCCCAAATGGAGTGGAGGCATTTGTCCCCAGAGTGCCAGAGCACTTGATCAAAGGAGAAAATGAAGAGGAATTTGTTCTTTCTTACGGAATCTGGGCTCTTGAGATTGGTGTGGATGTTGAAGCGACGTTGTGGGATTGAGAATCTCAGTGTTTTAAAAAAATACTCATGTCAATACAAACAGTACTGACTGCCCTTTCCCACTCTACTTCTTTCCTATACAGGGACCACATTGGAAAAAAGAAATCTGGTAAGAATGACATTTTCCATTGTCTTCTATTCATTCAATGTTCAACACATATTGAGCACCTACTATATGCTGGGTCCTGAGTGCCACACTGGGGATGCAGTGATGTGGGTAGATAGATGGATGGATGGATGGACAGATGGATGGACCGACAGACAGATGGATGCTTGACTGGTTGATACCCCATCCCCAACCAAAAATTGGGATTTGTGGTTGTTTCATTTTATACCAAAAGATTACAAAGTGGCTGAGACGTGGTATCTTTCCCAGAGAATGCCTTGGTGGAGTAGGAAAGACAGACATCTTTCTAACCATGCCATAGGGTATGAAATGCCTTTGTACTGCTTTATACAAAATAATTGCAATAGCTTCGACCTAAGAGCATTCTTCCCTGGAGGGGGTGAGAAAAGAAGGGCTCTGGATCTTGAAGAATGAGCAGGGGCTTTCCGCACTGCTGAGGACATTCTGGGCTGAGGGGATGGCATGTGCACAGGCTGGGAGGTGGGAATGCACAGTAGATTTGGGTCTGATCCATTCAGCATCTTCAGCCATCAGCTCCAGCCTCTACTTCCTTCAGTTGGCCACTGGTCTGAGCAATGAATAGTGCTATTTCAAATAGTTCCCATCCTCACTGCCACCCTCTGTGAATCAAATTATCTTCCTTCCTAACAATCTTTCTGTTCCCTGGACAATATGACTCTTTTATCTAGAGTAATAATGAGAAAAGAGAAGGTAGGAAATTGGGTATGAACAAAGTGACTGGAGTTGTTGCAGGCTTGGAGTTAATAAATTTAGATTAACAGAGGCCCAGCCTTTTCTTCCTGTGACCTGAGATCATCCCTCATGTCTGCAGTGGCCCTGGCCCATACCACACTTGGGCCCAATGTAGTCTTCAGAGCTTCCAGAATTCTAAGTTCTTTTAGATATTCCTAGGACTCCTAGGAAATTTAAGGGAGTTGATGAGGACATACAGACGATCAGAGATCCCAAAAGTGAAAAAGAATGCCACCTCTCATGGGCCTAGGTGTCCTCAGCTATAAAATGGGGATAATAATAGTAATATACCTTGTACAGTTGTTGTTGTTGTTGTTGTTATGTGCCGTTGAGTCAGACCTGACTCATAGCAACCCCTCCTTGGGTTTCCGAGGCAGTATCACTATGGAAGTAGGTTGCCCAACCTTCCTTCTGAAGAGTGGCTGGTGTTTGAACTGCCAGCCTTCTGGTTAGCAGTCAAGTGCCTTAGCACTATGCTACCAGAGCTCCTCTTATATGGTTAGGATTTACAATATGTGTAAAGCACTTAGAACAGTGCCTGATATGGTATAAGCAATATATGTTTGCTGCTATTTTTACTCTTAACACTATTGCTGCTGCTATTACTTCAAAGCACACAGATGTCCCTGACCAACATCAGTAGCAGTTCCAAATTCAAAACCTTTGGTCCTTATCCTGTCCTCTGGGTATAGGGCCTCTGGTCATTCTTGGAAGGAAGACTAGAGAGAAACTAGATCTCTTGCCTCAAAGTATGGCATTTGCAATTAACTTTGACCTTGTCCCACCCAGTCTGTTTACAAGTCTACTTTCTTATTTAATGGGTACTGACCAGAGCGTTGGTATCCTGCTAAAGCTGCAAATAGTTCTTGAGCCCCAGGGATAATTATACGTTTCTTAGAAAAGAGGAGAGAGAAATGGAGCCTGCCACTCTGGGCTGGTCATGGGGTTTCTGGTTTTGAGTGTGCAGAGACTCTTTCCCTGGAAGGAACTAGCTAGGGAGGGAGAAGAACGAGACAGCTCTGGTCTGTGAATATAGAGTTGTCTGGTTGGAACTGGCTTGATGAGGGGACTTGTCTGGAAAAGAGAGAAGAAGCTCTAATTTGTGGTGACCACTGTTACATCATTGACCTGCAATGATGGGGGATGGATTTATTTATAGTTCAATGGTGTAGAAAATAGCATCTTTCCTATTCAGACTAAGGACTCATGCTGGGATTAGCCTTGCTTTTTTCTCTACCTTTGAACACTTCCTCTATTTTAGAACCAGCTTTCTTGATTGAATTTTGAAAGGATTTAAGGTTGAAAGCTCAAGCCCTGAGATTTCTTTTCCAGTACTCTGAGTTTGAGAAGGCTTATCTGTTGACAGCATTTCCCAGTCATGGCTGGCTAACTCCTATAGACTTTGGCTAATGTGGTCTCAAATTCTGCTGATCCTACAGGAAAAAATCCTCCCACCAAAACTTAACAGACTCTCTGATTTCCTTCCTGATTTTTCTGCCTTTTACTTATTGAAGTAATCTCTCCTTTACTGATATTTTCACCAAGACTGGCAATATAGTGAATTTCTGGAAAACAAATCCTACTTTATAACACCCATTATTTTAAAAATTAATTATGTTATCATGAAGGAAAAAAAATCCCCAATAGAAAACTTCTGTGATAGATCAGACACTATACATCCTAGGAATATTTGATAACACCTTCTCAATGTTAAAATCACCCTTCCGCTGTCCAATCCTTTTCCCCTGACCTTTTCTTTCTCTCTTATTTCCTACTGGGCTGCAGGAATGCCTAAGAATCCTTTGACTTCACCCTGGCAATTTGTAGAACTTAGCCACATGCATCAACTTTTGGTTTGCAATTACCATGCTTTCTTTGAGTTTGAGTTTATAGAGCTTGGCTGCAATATTATACTCCACCAGTAGGTGTCTCTACCTGACACCTAACTGGCCTCAAGTCTGGATTGAAATTTAGTAGAGCAAATAATTTGAGAAGCATATAGGATTGGAGGAATACTCATTAACAACCTGAAACACGCAGATGACACACCTTGGTTGCTAAAAATGAAGAAGAGTTAAAGCATTTACTGATGAAGATCAAAGACTACAGCCTTCAGTATGAATTACATCTCAACATAAAGAAAACAAAAATCCTCACGTCTGGGCCAATAAGCAACATCATGAAAAAAGGAGAAAAGATTGAAGATGTCAAGAATTTAATTTTCCTTGGATCCACAATTAATACCATGGAAGCAGCAGTCAAGAAATCAAACAGCGTAGCATATTGCACTGGGCAAATCAACTGCAAAAGTCCTCTTTAGAGTGTTAAGCAGCAAAGATATCACTTTGAAGACTGAGGTGTCCCTGACCTAAGCCATAGTATTTTCATTTGCATGTGAAAGCTGGACAGTGAATAAGGAAAACTGTAGAAGAATTGATGCATTTGCGTTATAGTGTTGGTGAAGAAAATTGAGTATACCGTGGGCTGCCAGAAGAACAAACAAATCTGTCTTGGAAGAAGTACAGCCAGGATGCTTCTTAGAAGCAAGAATGGCCAGACTTCATCTCTAGTACTTTGGTCATGTTATCAGGAGGGACTAGTCCCTGGAGAAGGATATTACGCTTGTTTAAGGAGAGGGTAAGCAAAAAAGAGGAAGATTCTTGCAAAAATGGTGTGAGGCAGCATCTTCTAACCCCTTGTAACTTCATGATGGAGAGAGAATCACCACAGTAGCATCAGCCCAAAGCTGATTCCTGTGAGGCAGAGGTCAGACATGCCACCTCTAACCTTTTCTTCTGACACCAACTATCCCTCCAACGGCACTCTCCACATCTCTGCTAGGTTCAATAATTCATTGCAGTGGCCACACAGAACTCACAGACAATACTCAGGATTATGGGGCTTATTAGGGAAGTAACAGGTTACAATTCAGGATCAGAAACAATTCGGGATACAGTTCATCAGTCAGGACAGCTTCTTCCCAGCCATACCATAGGCAAGCTTCTCTGGCCCTCGGGCTCTGCCCTGCTTGGGCCAGTGTTCCAGAGCTCTTCTAGCTTTGCCAGTAGGCATCCAGAGAGGCATCCCACTCTGCCGGCAGCCTCCAGCTCAAAGGCACTCAGCTGTTTTGCTCTGTGGGCCAGAAAGGCCACCGCTGTCTCGTGTCGGTCTCTTGGTCCTACTGCCTCTGCTGCCACCACCTCTCTGCTGTCTCAGCAAAGTATTACAGCTTTTCTCTTTCTTTCCTGGGTCAGGGAGGTCTAGCACAGGGATCTCAGATCCAAGGATGCACTCCACTCTTGACTGTTCTTTCTTGATGGTAGTGGGATTCTCCCCTTTTTCCACCTCTGGGATGGCTCCTTTTAAACCTAGTAAGATGACAAAATGGACCAATCCTCACGTTAGGGTTCCATACACCTTATTCAGGAGCTCTGGTAGCATAGTGGCTAAAGCACTTGACTGCTAACCAGAAGGCTGGCGGTTCAAACCCACCAGTCACTCCTCGGAAGGAAGGTTGGGCAATCCTACTTCCGTAGTGATACTGCCTCAGAAACCCAAGGAGGGGTCGCTATGAGTCAGGGCCGACTCGACGGCACATAACAACAACAACAACACACCTTATTCACACAGTCCCATCCCCACAAGGATGCCATATATCTTATTTAAATTAGTAGCAAGCTATCCAGTCCCCTTGGTGGGCCACAAGCACCTCACACTTGCACAGTTCCATCCAGTCACCTGGTGGGGGTCACAAAGACCATGCCTAGAAGAACCATATTAAGTAATTCACTCCACCACAACCCTCGACAAAATGGATTGATAACAGTTATTATAGCAGTGGGCTCAAGCATAGCCCATTGTGAGTATGGCACAGAACTGGGTGGGCAGTGTTTGGTTCTGTTGTACATAGAATCACTGTGTCGAATCCCACTCGACAGCACATAACTATAGCAATAGTTGTTGTTGTTGTTATGCCACTATGCTACCAGAGCTCCTGCAATAGTAGATCAAATGAATTAGGTCCTCTTTCATCATTTTGGTAACTTGAATACTGTGGATAAAATAAAGACAATTTTCCCTGGAAGAGCTGTGCTAAAAGTTTAAAAAGCAGTTCCATGTATTCTCTTCTGAATCACTTTATGACCAAAGAAAAAAAACCTCACTGCCATCTAATCGATTTGACTCACAGCGACCCCTCCTTGGGTTTTTGAGATGGTATCTCTCAGAAATAGATTGCCCAATCTTCCTTCTGAGGAGTGGCTGGTAGGTTTGAACTGCCAGCCTTCTAGTTAGCAGTCAAATGCCTTAGGCACTATGCCACCAGAGCTCCCCCACTTTATGACAGGGAACTGCAATCTAAAAGCCATAACTGTGTATGAACAGAAAGGTGATATAAGGCTCAGACCTGGCCCCAGAGCAAGCCTTAGAGAAAGTGCTAGCCCTGAGCCCTGTACTATTACCACTGCACCAAGTCAGTTCCAACTCACTACCACATAGGGTTTCCAAAGCTGTAAATCATTATGGAAGCAGACTGCCACATCTTTCTCCCATAGAACAGCTGGTGGGTTCAAACCACTGACCTCTTGGTTAACAGCCAAATGCTTTAACCACTGCATCACCAGGGCTCCTTGATCTGCTCATACCACCCCAGAATCCCAAACCTTGATCTCTGGCCTCCTCATTTCCTGGCTTCACATCGTGATTTCCTGGATTTCACTGCTTGTAGTTACGCCAAGCCCCTTTGGCAGACAGGTTAGGACAGTTGGTGCTGAATGAATAATTTCGGTCCATTGTTCAGAATCCTAAAAATCTGCATGTGGTACAGCTGTGTCACTGTCAGTTGTTAAAACTGGGTAGCAGCAGTTAAACATTTTGGACCGAATAACTTGGCTTTGCCTGGGGCCTGACTTAACCTGGGCCTCTATTCCTACTAATAAGCAAAAAGGACATCTTTGGTTGTCCATAGATGGAAAGGTACCTATTGATAACTGTCAGCACTGTGTGCTCCCAAGAGGAATCCTAGAGTTTTGTATAGAGTAGGAAGGGTTTCTAGAAGTGTCTCCATCCTTTGTTTATCCACTCCACAAATGTCTGTTGGACATCTGTGCTAGGTAGTTGAGTGAACAAGAGAGACCTGGTTATGCATTCAACGAACATTTATTAAACACCTGCTGTGTGTGTGGCGGTCTCCTAGGTCCCCAGGGAATAAAACCCACTGTCATCGAGTCAATTCCAACTCATAGCAACCCCCATTGGCCTTCTGAGGCAGTAAATCTTTACAGGAATAGATTGCCTCATCTTCCTTGTGCAGAGTGGCTGGTGGGTTTGAACCGCCAACCTTCTGGTTAGCAGTCAAATGCCTTAGGCACTGTGCAACCCCAGGGAATGCAAAGGTGAATAAGATGTGAAAAGTATATTCGTAGTCTAGTAGAAAACATAGCTGTACAAACTAAAATGTTACAGGTACTGTGAGGGAAGGCATTTTAATTTCTCCTTGTGTAGGAAGTCATGTAAAGCTAAGTTTTAAAATATTTATTTGTCCATTCAAATATTTATTAAGCCCTAGTGAATGCCATCCATGTTCCAGTCCAGAGGTTGGCAAACTTTTTCTCTAAAGAACCAGATAGTAAGTATTGTAGGCATTACAAGCCACATATGGTCTTTATCACATATTTTTCTCTCTTTTTTTTTTCTTTAACAGCGTTCTAAAAACATAAAAGCTCTTCTTAGCTCCCCACCATTACAAAAACAGACCATGGGTTCATGGGCTTTTAAACAAGTGAATACAGCAGGAAACAAAAAGAGATTGGAGCTTATATTCTAGAGTGGAAAATAGACAACAAAGAGACATGTAAATGTACAGATTCTATGATACTTAAAAGAAAAAAAAGCACTATGGCAAGAAGTAAAACTGGGTAAGGCAGTACTAGAGAAGGGAGGCACTATATTATAGGGCAGTCAGGGACCATCTCATAGGTAAGATGGCATTTGATAAGGGATCAGGAGGGAGGAAGATAGGCAGATGTCTGAAGAAGACGGACCCTGACAGAGGGAATAGCAAAACCCCCCAATGGGAACATGCTTTGCATGATCAAGGAATCAAAAAAAAAAACAGAATGTAGTCACCAAAAGTAAATTTGGATTAGATATAAGTGACAGAAAACCTCAAGTAATTGTGGCTTAAACAGTATTACTTTGTTTCTTCTCAGTTCACATTCCAAAGATAGGTGGCCCAGTAGTTGATGTCTGTCTTGCTGCTCTTCCCTACATAAGCAGTGTTCCCAAGATCACCTCATGGCCCAGGATGGCTATCACTTCACATTTCAGCATGCAGGAACGAGTAAAGAAAAAGGGTAAGCTCCTGTAAGGATCCTTACTAGTAGTTGCATACAAACTTCCACTTATATCTCACTGGCTGAAACTAACTGTGAAAGAATCTTAGCTGAAACCAGGAGTTCTGTTACTATAGAAGAAGGGGAGAATGGGGGATAAGTAAGCCCTCTGTGACATATGGGGGTAGAGTGGAGGAGAGCTTTGAGAGATTATTGGAGGCAGATGGGGCAGAGCCCTGTAGGTCACTGGGGCTTTTCCTGAATGAGGTAAGGGCCACCCACTGAAGGATCTTGACCATTGAGGAGTGTGATCTGATACTCTTTTTAGAAAGATCACTCTGACTACTGTGTTGAGAACAGTCAGAAGTCAAGGCTGGTGGCGGAGACCAGTTAGGAGCCTAAGAATAGGTGGCTGCTTTGAATAAGGAGGGGAGGAGGAAGCATCCCAGGCAGAGAAAACAGCCTGTGCAAAGGCACCTTCAAGCTTTCCTGTTTTGTGAGTGTGGCAGGGATGAGATGGCCAAAAGGCAAGGCCAGAAAGATGAGCAGAGCCCATGTTGTCAGAAACTGAGAGCGCTGGAAAGCCACGGCAAGATGCTGAGCTGTGAGTTGCAAGATTAGATCAGGATTTTGAGTGAACACTCTGGCTGCAGTGGATATAAGTAAAATGTGTGCAACTGTTAATAAGAATCCTTATAGGAGAAGCATGGCCTTTTTCAACCCTTACTTGTTTCTGCTGGCTGGAATGCGCAAGTGATGGCTGGGACTGCAGCAGCGATGCCATACCATGAGATAATCTTGGGGATACTAGCCATGTCTAACAGTAAGATAGACCATCAAGCATTTGTATCACTGGAGGCCCAAACTGGAGATGCAGGGTGGAAACCAGATAAGTGTCTCCTCCCCTCCCGTGGCCCTCTCTCACACTCTGGTGCAGAGGATACAGCTCAGTGAGGGCATGAGTGAAGGTCACCAAAATTAAACCTGTGGCATTTTGAGAAAGACTCCAGCATACCACTGTACTCCAGCCTCTGGCATCCAGAAACAGCACAAAAACCCTTTGTTGGAATGATGTAGTCTGAATTTTGGGTGTGGGAAACCAGAATAGGGCATTGTAGCTCAGGGATAGAGTCGCTGCTTCTTGGCTCTGTGACCATGTTCTAGCCTTTGACCTTCCGTAGTTGAGAGTAACGAAGGGAAATGGGAGGGCCTCTGAACTGGGGGTGCCCTGAGGAGAACAGAAAAAGAGAGCTATACAAGTGACAGCAGAGAACCTCCAGGCATGAGCACAGCCATTGACTGACCCCACATCAAGCCCATAGGCTGCCTGCCTAGAAGACTTGGTGAGTACTCAGCTGGGCAGCAGGGCACATGTTTCAACCTTACTGTGAAATAGGTGCTTTTTGTCTTCTTTCTGGGAGCTCTGGTGGCATCGTGCCTAAGGCATTTGACTGCTAACCAGAAGGCTGGTGGTTCAAACCCACCAGCCACTCCTCGGAAGGAAGGTTGGGCAATCTACTTCTGTAGTGATACTGCCTCGGAAACCCAAGGAGGGGTCGCTATGAGTCGGGACCACCTCAACAGCACATAACAACAACAACAACAACACCCCCACACAGCCCACCAGAAAGACTTGGTTCAAGTCTGACTTTGTCACTAACAAGTTGTGTGACCCAAGGCCAATCATTTAATCTCCCTGAGCCTTTTGTTTCTAAATGGGAATGGCAATACCCACCTCGCCAGGTAGTTGTGTTGAAAGTTTATGTACCATGTGTAGCCTGGCATGGGCATTCATTTGGGCTACTTCCCAACCTTCTCCTGAATCTTTGTCTGATATCTTCCGCTTCTTTCCTCCCTTTCATTCTGTTCTGTAGGCATCCCCAGCTCAGAGGCCCTCCCATTTCCCTCCATTACCCTCAACGAGGGAAGGTCAAAGGCCGGAACATAGTCACAGAGCCAAGAAGCAGTGACCCTACCCCCTAGCTACAATGCTCTGTTCTGGTTTCCCACACCCAAAATTCAGACCACATCATTCTAACAAAAGGCTTTTGTGCTGCATCCAGATGTCAGGCTGAAGTAAGGTGGTGTGCTGGTAAATGTTTAACAACCAGCCCTCTTTATGGAGAAGGGGAAAAGGAGGAACCTTAATTTATAGCATTTGCCAATTTACATAGTGTAAATACTCCCACTGTGGTCAGTTTGAAGCTACCAGCAGACCACAAGACTGACTGACAACCTGTAATATGCAGATGACACCACTTTGCTTGCTGAAAGTGAAGATGACTTGAAGCACTTACTAATGATACAGCCTTCAGTGTGGATTACACTTCAACATGAAGAAAATAAAAATCCTCCCAACTGGACCAATAAGCTACATCACGATAAATCAAGGAAAGATTGAAGTTGTCAGGGATTTCATTTTACTTGGATCCACAATCAATACCCATGGAAGCAACAATCAAGAAATCAAACAACATATTGCACTGGGCACATCTGCTGCAAAAGACCTCTTTAAAGTGTTAAAGAGCAAAGATGCCACTGAAGACTAAGGTGCGCCTGACCCAAGTCATGGTATTTTCAGTACCTTCATATGCATGTGAAAGCTGGAGAATGAATTAGGAAGATTGCAGAAGAATTAATGGTTTTAAATTGTGGTGTTGGCAATGAATATTAAAGGTATCATGGACTGCTAGAAGAACAAACAAATCTGTCTTGGAGGAAGTACAGCCAGAATGTTCTTTAGAAGTGAGAATAGCCAGATTTCATCTGTCATATTTTGGTCATGTTGTGAGAAGGGACCATTCCCCGGAGGTGGATATCATGCTGGGTAAAGTAGAGGGTCAGCGCAATGGGAAAATCCTCAGTGAGATCGATTGATTCAATGGCTACAGTAATGGACTCAAACATATTAACAATTATGAGGATGGGGCAGGACTGGGCAGCATTTCATTCTGTTGTACATAGGGTCGCTCAGCTCAGGGTGAGCTGGCTTTTCAGCACACCACTCCACTGCTGTATGTATTTTGGACACAGAACTGTGGAGTTTCTATAATACTTCACTGGTTTGTAGAAATACAGAATATTTTGAATCAAGGCATTCAGAAAACAATCTAGTTGACATTGAGTTGTGTCAAGAGTATGTACTCTATAGGGTTTCCTTTTCTTTTCTTTTCTTTTTTAATTCCCTTCACCCAAATCAATATTTGCCTACCTAGCAATGTTGCCTCCCATCCCTGGTAACCAACAAAGAATGTTTCCTTGGGTTCCTAGGGTTTTCAATGGCTGATCTTTCAGAAGTCATTCACCAAGCCTTTTTTCCAAGATGCCTTTAGGTGGATTTGAACTGCTAACCCTTTGGGTAGCAGCCAAGCACATTAACCATTTGCCTACCCAGGGACTTCTCAGAAAACAGTATGAGGAAATATTTTTAATCAAAGCCACAAATGTCAGGCTGCGGTCCTACATATTTAGCCTGCTGCTGTAATAGTTGCTCAGCTGTCCACTTCTTGGAATAATCTGAACTCAGATGTCCCTTTAGTTTAAGTCACCCTTTTCAGCAATATCTTCTTCATTTCTTTATCAGATACATCTTGTTGTTTAACCAGGTGTACAGCTCCAGGAACACCACTCACATGGCATCGTTTGAAAGCCTGTCCTGGAGCACCTTCCCATTCCACTCCCTCCTCTGTGCCTCTGCCTTGGCCCAAAGCCACCATCACCTCTGCCTGATGCAGCTGCATCTCATCTCCTGCTTTTTCTCCTGCCAACCTCTGATCCATTCTCCACAGGGTGGCCGGAATTATCTTCTTAAAGCCCAGAAGTGGCTTTCTACTTCAGAGTTTGAACAAACTGCAGACTTCTTACCTTGCCCCACAGACCCTTCTGACTCGACCCCTGCCTGTGTCTGCAACATCCCTTAGCATCAGGCTCCCCTCACTCACTGAGCTGCCACCCTCAGTCTCCTTCCAGGTCCTTGAAGGCTCCACACTCTCTCTCTCCCTTGGCTCAGAGTCGACCTGCACCATCTTCATCATGACTTCTTCTCACCTCAGGTCTCTGCTATATGTTGCCTCCTTGGGGAGGTCTTGCTGGTCATGCTGTTTAATGTAGTACTCCCTTTCCATTCATTCTCTTATCATAGCATCCAGTTTGTGTCCAGCAAAGCATTTTTCACCAACTAATACTTACATAAGTATATATACTTACTGACTGGTTCTGTCTCCTGATGTGTCTGTCTCCTGATTAAGTTACTTGAGACTGAGAATCATATCTGTCTTACTTTTGTACCCCCAGGACCTAATAGGGTGTCTGGAGGCTCACTGGTGACTTCATGAATTAATATGTGAGTGATTTTGGATGGATGATGGATGGATATCTAGTTGGATGGATGATGGATGGCTGTGTAGTTGGATGGGTGATGGCTAGGTGCATAATGGCTGATGAATAGATGGAGAAAGAAGAATGAATGGGCTTTCCCACAATGCCATCTGCTTCTTAAGGGCAGGTACCATATCTGAATCAACTCTGAACTGCTATTACCTAGTACAATACCTGTACAGAATAGCCACTTGGTAAACATTTGGTGGTTGAGTGAGTAAATGAATGAAAGAATGAATGGATAAAGTTACTCTTGAGATGAATCCTATAATATCTTCCTTCTGTATTTGGAATGTCCTCCTGACCTACCTTACTTCCTGACTCCTCTCCTTTGTACATGAGAGATTGCTGCATGTGACATCTGATAGCATCTCCTGTTCACAGGGGGTGACCTGACCTCAGTGGACCCATTGGTCCTGGAGCAGTATGTTGTGGTGGCAAACTACCAGAAGCAGGAGAGCTCAGAGATCAGCCTCAGCGTGGGGCAGGTGGTGGACATCATCGAGAAGAACGAGTCAGGTAGGGACCTAAACCACCTCTCTCCTTATCCTACACTGTCACCAAGCCCCTAGAACTGTAAACAACTAGGAAACTTAGAAACTGCAATGACCAATCAAGCTGACCAGGTCCCATTCCTCCAGCTGATAGCCTCTTGAAAACCTGCCCATTTAATCATAGCACTCACATATCCCACTTGGTCTCAACTCACCAACATACTGTTGTGTCAGAGTTAATGGATTTGTTCTGAGGTTGACGTTTCATGAACATTCCTTCTGGCTTTAACGCACTTGGACACATGGGGCTGAACATTCCACTAGAAATTTGCTTCTATGAGTTTCCTTTGACTGCCTACAATCATCTTCACAAAGGCCTCTCAGCTATGGGCTCTGGTGGATGTGTCCTGCCTGTGCCCTCAGTACCCTGGCAGGGTCTAGAATGGAATTTGGCCTGGGTTTAAATCTGAATTCCAGCATTTAATAGTGATCTGGGTTGCTTTACCTTTCTGACCATCAGTTTTTTCATCTTCAAAATGAAGATGACATTGTTTCAGAGAGCTGTTGTAAGGATTAAGTGAGTTAACGCATATGAAGTGCCTAAACCTGTGCTTTTAACACACTCAACTGCCAACTAAAAAGTCGGTGGTTTGAATTTACCCAGAGCTTTCTTGGAAGAAAGACCTAATAATCTGTTTCTGACAAATCAGATAGTGAAAACCGTGGGGAGCACGGTTCTCCTCTGAGACGTATGAGGTTGTCATGATTGGGAATTGACTCTGTGGCAACTGGCCTTGTTTAAACCTGTGCTGGGCACCCAATAGGTACCCCAAAAAATGTGAGTTTCTTTCTCTTTTGCTGTCTGTAGCCACAGTGAGCACCACTGAAGGCAGAAAGCAGGGTGCATGGGATGAGCCAAAAGTCCAGAAGATCACCAGGAAAAAGTGATATAAATCCACTGGGTTTTTTGTGGCTAAAATGTGACATTGGTTATAATACCATTGGTTGTAATCACAATCTGTGTGATACTCCAGTGGCTAGTTAAGATCCAAAGACTAGGGGGAAGACATGTTTCCAGCATCATCTGAATATGACATTTGCCATTAGCCAAATGTCTGTGATCAACATTAGCCAACAAAACTCCTTCATTACTCAATATAGGAATTACTATCCTTGCTTCTCAGCTGAAGAAATCAAGACTCCAAGTGACTCAGTCACTCACCAAAGATGTCACAGCAGGTAGCAGAGCTGGGATTCCAAAGCAGTTCCCCCAGTCCTTGAGAATGAGTCTATTCCGATTGTGTGTAAACCATGAGGACAGGAGGGAGTGCTCACTCCCCCAGGCCAGACCACCAGTGTGGAGTTAGGAAGATCAGTCATACTTGGGTATCTAGGAAGGAAGAAAGGTAGGAGCCAAAATGATGGGGTGTTGGGG
>NW_006921649.1:12800868-12846678 GCF_000298275.1 Orycteropus afer afer | reverse complement strand
CAGTGTTTTGAGTCACCATGACATGTATATTGAAATGTCTAGTTGAGTAAAGTGGGAGTTCTGGTGGCGTAATGCCTAAGGCATTTGACTGCTAACCAGAAGGCTGGCAGTTCAAGTCCACCAGCCACTCTTCGGAAGGAAGGTTGGTCAATATACTACCATAGAGATGCCACCTTGGAAACCCAAGGAGGGGTCGCTATGAGTCGGATCCAGTTTGTTGTGTTTTTTTTTAACCACCCGTTGCTTTTGGGAAATACAGGGTTAGGTTCCTGCAAGCCTCTGGTCACGTTTCCATCATCCACTCAATGCATACCTTTGTTTTATGTATCTTTCTATTTAAAGACACCTTATTTAATGTATATTGTTGATTGACTAACAATGAATTAATTCACGGTCAACGGCACTATAACGCATGCCTGAACAGAGCTTATCTAACACACATGTTTTCTCATAGCCTTCTTGTGCTTAGGAACGCTAGATAGCATTTCAGTAGTATGCTTGGAAGCGATTTTTAACAGCAAAATTGCAAAAAAAAAAAAACCACAAACATGTGAAAAATGTGGCACTAAATAGACTGTGAAAAGAACACTTGTTTACAGTTGGAGAGCTGGAACAAGAAGGCAGAGTGTCACTTCATCTGGAAATGTGTTCATCGGGTGACTCAGACTGTTCACCCGCTCACACATATTCATGAATGACCGCCAGAGTGCTGCAAGTATTGATTTGGGGGCTACAAATAAATTTTAGCATGTTGTCACTTTTGCAAATAACAGAATCTATGAGTAATGGCGAGCGACTATAAGTCTGCACCCAGGTTTACTTTGACATGAACAAGTGCTAAATCAGTATCACAGTAACTTATTAGGACAGTGGCTTCAATATCAGACAGCTCCGTCACAGACTTGTGAGCTTGGATAAGTCTGTTTACTTATTTGAGCCTTAGTTTCCTCATCTGTGCAATGGGGATGATAATGTAAAGAGGATATAAGATATTATTGTTTTGTGCCGTAGAGTCAGACCTGACTCATAGCTACCCCTCCTTAGGTTTCTGAGGCGGTATCACTATGGAAGTAGATTGCCCCATCTTCCTTCCAAGGAGTGGCTGGTGGGTTTGAACCACCAGCCTTCTGGTTAGCAGGCAAGTGCCTTAGGCACTACACTACCAGAGCTCCCATGATATAAGATAATGAAAGTAAAATAATTAGTGCATCACATATGTTAGCTGCATTCACTACTCATCTTTTAGGAACCTTTCTCTCCCATCTCAGGCACAGGAGCGAGTTTCTTGTTAGCCTGTCTTTAGCAGTTAGCAGTTAGCTAGCATTGCTATTTAGGTTCTGCCAGTAAAATGGTGACTTCGTGGCCTTATCCTGAGCATTAACTGATGTAGTGGCTGACTACGCTGTTGTTTTCTCACCTGCAGTGCCTCATGCTTGACCCCACTAACATCAGTCTGCACCCTCACTTTCCCAGGTTGGTGGTTCGTCAGCACTGCGGAGGAGCAAGGCTGGGTCCCCGCAACCTGCCTCGAAGGGCAGGATGGTGTGCAGGATGAGTTTTCCCTACAGCCTGAAGAAGGTAGGAAGGGGCTCGAGCCTCCAGCGTGCTGGGGCAACCTGGGCCAACCATCGCCCGCACCAGGCTGTCTTCTCACCTACTTCCTACCTTCAGCCTCTGCCTCTGATCCTCAGGAGCACACTAGCTCAGGTTCTGTAGCCTGAGCCATGAAGCCTGGCCATTGGATTAGGGGTGAAGGGCAAGCCCACACTTTCTTAAGGGCCCTTGGGGGCCAACCCAAGTGAGCCTGGCTAATAGCTGTGGCCTACCTTCTCCTAGCACTTTCATGGGACCCAGTAGGAATCCGGTCAGACTCAGGGTTAATGGTGATCTGTGTGGAAACTATAGCTCCCTTAGACATCAGCACCTCACTATTCCTCCCTAGAATATTCTAGCTGCCAGGGTCCTGGAGCTGTTTCTGACATCTTTGCCAAGACTTTTGAACTCCTTTGTTTAACAAAGATCTTTCTCTGTTGGTTTAAATGGGCCTGGCTCAGTGTCAGGATTTGGATTGACTGTCCCTCCCCCCCAACACACACATACACACATATACACAAATTTTTGCTCCACATCTGTTTCCAAGACAACTCTTCCCTTCAGGTGTTCCGAGTGTGATTCCTGCTGAGCCAGAAATACCAAGGCCCAACCAACTCCTTTCCCCCCCTAGAAACATTCCTGAAACTTGAGTATGTGTTCACTTTATCTAATAACAAGGTTTTGGAGTCGGTCAGACCTGTACTGGAATGTCACCTCCAACCCCTAACTTGCTGAGTGATCTTGGGCCAGTAGCTTAACCTCCCTAAGCCTCAGCATCTTCATTTAGAAATGGAAACAGTGATATCTACACCATAAGAGTTTTCAAAAATTAAATGAGATCCTTTGTGCAAAGCATTTGGCAAAGAGCCCAGAACAATAAATAACCAGGAGCAGGTATTATCATATCAGCTATGCCTTAACTTAGGGTGGTTTTTAATTATTTTGAGAAAGCAAAAAGTCACTTACATATTTATATGAAGAGGGTGAGGAGAAAGGGGGACATGTCTGTGCTCAAACATTAGCATAAAAAGAAACAAGTGTGGTTCTGCGTTGAGTGTTATTTGAGCTGCACTCCTCGGTTCAAACGTCTGTTGATGTGCTCTGGGTGTGAATGCTCACTGGGCACTAAAAAAAGCCCAAACCAAACCCACTGCCATTGAGTCAATTCCAACTCATAACAACCCTATAGGACAAAGCAGAACTGCCCCATAGGGTTTCCAAGGCTGTACTCTCTGCAGAAGCAGACTGCTTATCTTTTTCCTATGGAACAGCTGGTAGGTGCTGTGCCACCAGAGCTCCCTTTACCAAGCACTACCTCTGCTCTAGCACCAGGGATACAAGAAGAATCCACTCAACTAAGGGGTAGCAGTGGTCTGCATGGAAACTATAGCTCCCTTAGACAGTTTGGGATGACCACCATGGGCATGCCTCTGTGAGACGTGATTGTTATCCCCATTTTACAGATGAGGTAAGGACTCAGACAGGTAGAGACATTTGCCCTGGGTCATATGGCTAGAAGTTAGAAGAGAGAGCAGATTTTCCTAAGGGTTTATAGAATTTTCTTCCCCTATTGTGAAGGCTTCTCTTAGTACCTCTTTATAATCATGTTAATATTAGAATAAGGAGCTCTGGTGGTGCAGTGGTTTAAGCGTTCAGCTGGTAACTGAAAGGTTGGTGGTTCAAACCTACCCAGCAGCTCTGCAGGAGAAGGACCTGACAGTCTGCTCCCATAAAGACTACAACCTGGGGAACTCTGGGGCAGTTCTGCTGTGTCAAATGGGGTCATTGGAAACTCCCTCAATGGCACACAATGACAGTATTGCAGTTATGTCTACTGGATACCTTTTCACTCAAGTTCAAGGTTAATATTCAGGAACTTGGTCCTTCTCAGACACCTGGGGCTTGGAATAGACTGGAGAGTAATGCATTCCTAAATGGGAGCACACACTTGGTGGCTCTTTGCTTCAAGACACTGAAAATACTTTCCTCTTACCTCTGCCTTCTGCCCTCCCCTACATGCTGCTGTCCAGTCTCCTGGAGGTACTGGTCCTTGCCCCGGCCCGTGGGCCGCCGCCGGACACTGGGGGACTTGTATGCCATCAGCTGGCGTCCAGGTGCCTGACTCAGTGTTGTGTTCTCCATCGGGTGTTTGGAGCTGGATCCCTGCAACTGCATGAGCCCCTGCTGTGGGCTTGCCCATGCCTGCTGCATGTGGGAACTGGGGAGCTTCGTGTGTGTGTGTGTGTGTGTGTGTGTGTGTTGGCATGTGGGTTTAGGACCCTGGACTTTTTCTCAGCCTGGGGCCACTAAGGTTTCCCAAGTTAAAAAAAATGATGCATGGGGGCCCTAGGCTTGCAAAGTGCTGTGCCTCTTACTTTCATCAGGTGCCTTTGAGTCTCAAGGGAAAAAAACCCACATCAAGCCGCCTAAACCAGAATTTCATATCGCTGAAAGTCCAGGGTAGTGCTAGTATTAAGCATGGCTGGGTCCAAGGGCTTGAAAGTGCCATCAGGACTTGAAAATATCATTAGGGCTTGGGACTCACAGTGGCAGCAGTTCCAGGCACATTTCAGGGATGTCCACCTTCAACAAAAACCCCATGAGTGGTTCCAACTGGATCTACTTGGGTCTCATGCCATCCCTGAACCATCATAGTGGCCAGGGTGACAGAGTATTTGGCCAGCCAGGTCACACACCTGCCTCTTCCCTACAAGAGGCGGTGAGGTCAGCCTCTCCCTCCACGAGGACTAAAGGTGGCAGTGCCTGAAGAGGTAGGGCAGTTGGGTGCCAAGCAGGCAGGGACAGCAGGTATGCCCCTGTACATTAGCAAAGCCAGCAGGCTTGAGCTTTGTTTGGGCTCCCTGCATGCCCCATGGAGTCCAGAGAAGACTTGTGAGTGCAGGAGAACCCACTGGTCTGTGCAGTACAACCCCAGGCAGTGCCTTCACACCCCTTCTCTAGATAGATCTGCAGGTCGTCTGCGGAGTTGGATTCCCCCTCCACCCCACCCTCCAGCACCCACACCCCACCCTGTAGCTTCCATGAGTGAGGGTAACCGCTGATTCTGCTGAGCACAGGATGTGAGCAACTCAAGTGCACTCAGCCCCCACAGGCAGGTCAGCAGGCTAGATCAATAAATAAATAAACACCCTGTGGGCTTTCCACCTCTGTCAATACCAGCTGGAGAGGCCACAGGCAGCCTGGGGTGTTTTCCTAAAGCTGCAGCTGGGCTGGTGCTCACCTGGTGGCTGGGGTGGAGCCAAAAACCAGAAAAGCCCACCCTCTCCTGGCTGGCCTCCCTGTGACAGGGATCCATTTTCCTGTCTGACTATTCGTCAGAGCTGATGGTGTTGGGAGGGCACTGCAGTGGGAGAGACACAGCTGGAGGCAGCTCTCTAGGAGAGGGGCTATGAGGACGGACAGTCCCATGGCTTCTGGAGAGGGGCCCCCAGGGAGTGGGGCAGAAGATACCGTAATTACATCGCAAAATGAAGAGGGAAGCTTCCAGCATGGTTGGGTCCTTCAAAATAATAATGAAGAATGAAGACCGGTGACCAGCTAGTTGATGAAAATTGCTAGCTGTGTCCTCCTTGTTAGTGATTTCAGCCTCAGATCATCTACTGCCAAACTCTGCTCATCCCAGAACTCCCTATCAGCATGAAACAGGGAGGCCACTGAGGGTTTAACCCCTTCTGGCTTGAACAAGGCCTTCAGGACTTGTTCATTTACCAAGCATTAGCTTGCTTACTAATGATATCCCAGGCACCATGCCCAGTGCTGGAGATACAGGAATGAACAAGGCTGACCCTAATCCCTACTTTCATGGAGTTCATATTCTAGCAGGGGAACCAGATGTGAGACAGAATGTATAAGTACATTATATGGAATGTTAGAAGGTCATCCCTGGCATGGGGGAAAATGGAGTAAGGGGGATGAAGAGGGCAGTGGTGCTTCAGTGGTAGAATTCTCACCTTCCATGTGGGAGACCCAGGTTCAATTCCTGGCCACCGTATCTCATGCATAGTCATTACCCATCTGTCAATGGAGATGTGTGTGCCTGTGATGCTGAACAGATTACAGCAGTTTCCAAACCAAGTCAGGCTGGAAAGAAAGGCCTAGCGATCTACTTCCAAAAATTGGCCAATGAAAACTCTGCAGATCACAGTGGTCCATTTCACCACCGATGTGAATGTGGGGATGGTCAAGTCTGGGCAGCATTTTGTTCTGTGTGCATGGGGTCACCATGTGTCAAGGCCCAACTCCATGACACCTAACAATAACAAGGGGGATGAGGATGCCAGGGGTTAGGATATAGCATAAAATGATGGGTGAGGGGTTTCAGGTAGACAAAGGGCAGGGCCTTGTTGCTGCTTTAATAGTCACCCAGGGTTAAGTGGAAACTGGAGGGTGGGAAAGGCATCTCATGGACCACTGCCTTGGCCATCAGCATCCAGTGTCCTTTTCCTAACCCGGCATTCCTTTGTCTGCACAGAGGAGAAGTACACAGTCATCTACCCATACACAGCTCGTGACCAGGATGAAATGAACCTGGAGAGAGGTGCCATGGTAGAGGTCATCCAGAAGAACTTGGAAGGCTGGTGGAAGATCAGGTACTGCCTCTGCCTCCTGCTGTCCACCGTATGGGTTTCCGGTCACAAGGCCTCTGGCTTCAGTGAGGTCTATAAGTGTTTGCAGATGGGTGAGGTTTTGACTGGAGCCGTAAAAGGACACCTCTCTATGCTCTTTGGCTTCCCTTCCTACCCATATCCTTCCCTAAAAGTCCATAATAAGCAAAAGCTTCTTTCAACACACTGAACCACAGATAACATCAGCCCCATTAAACAAGGCTGTTCTCCACCTCCTGGCGTTTCTCGTGATGGAGAGGTTGGAAGTTGGAGCTTCCCTAAGTGAGTGACTTCCCACTCCTGCCCCACTCAGAGGCAAATACGATGCTTGAAAAACCACACTGACCGTAACTCCTCCTGTTGTTGTTGTTGTTGTTATGTGCCGTCGAGTCGGCCCCGACTCATAGCGACCGCTCCTTGGGTTTCCGAGGCAGTATCACTACGGAAGTAGGATTGCCCAACCTTCCTTCTGAGGAGTGGCTGGTGGGTTTGAACCGCCAGCCGTCTGGTTAGCAGGCAAGTGTCTTAGCCACTACGCTACCAGAGCTCCCCTAGGACTGATAATTTTCCTTCATCTCTCATGGTCCAATAGTAAAAACAAGAGACCTGATTTTCAAACATTTTCACAGCTCTTTCTTTCACCTCTGTAATTAAGTCAGAACCTCATAGGCAGGTAAGGTGACCATCTTGCTCTGGTTTACCTGGAGGTTTCCTGATATAGCAGTGAAAGTTCCGGAAACCCCGTCCTTGGTCTCCCTAATAGGCAGGCTGTGATGGCAGGAAATTAGGGCAAGAGAGGAAGCTTGAGGTCCCCACAGCCTGGGACCTGCCACCATGATGTATAGCAGAGCTTTAGGGCCACTCATATGGGACTGAGCATATGATACTTCATTCATTTATTCATTCATTCTTTCAACACACATACATCAACGATTGGTTTGGGGCCAAGGCCTGTTCTGGCTTGGGCTGGAGAATCAACTGTGAGCAAGACAAAGTAGTTTACACGAAACAGCGCAGAAGATGGACCTAGAAACCATCATAGAATAGAGGGGTGAACAATGTGTCGGGATGAGCACAGAAGAGGGGCTCTTTAGCCTGGAAGTCAGGAAGGCTTTCTGAGGGGACTTCAGAACTGAGATAAGAAAGAGTAATGGTCATGATAGCTAAATATATGAAGCATATATGTTCTCTTACTAATTAACAAATTATCCCAAAACTTAGTGGCTTAAAACAACAAGCATTTATAGTCTTACAGTTTCTATGGGTTAGGAATTCAGGAGTGGCTTAATTGGGCTCCAGGTCATTCATGAGATTGCACTCAGAATATTGGCAGGGATTGCAATCATCTGAAGGCTTGACTGGGGCTGAAGGATTCTGCCCCAAGATGGCGCATTCACACAGATGTTGGCAGAAGGCCTCAGTTCCTCGCCACATGGGCCTCTCCATAGGCTACTAGAGTGTCCTCACAACATGGCAGCTGGCTTTGCCCAGAGCAAGTGATCCAAGAGAGAGTGAGTGAAGAGGCTACAAAGGCTTTAATGACCAAAATCCCCTACCATCACTTCTGCTTCATTCTGTTTGTCTAGCCTGCACTCAAGAGAAGGGGAATCAGGTTCCATCTCTTGAATGGAAGCGTATCAAAGAATCTGAAACATTTAAAAACCACTGCAAAGTATATACCTTATATTAATTTTTCATGGAAGCACAATGCTTTTTAGTCCTTAAAGTGATTTCTCAGAAAGTGAGTTGGCCCTGTTGTGTATCATCTCTGTTTGAATCTGTTCAGCTTTCCCCAAAAGTGTGGACTCCTGTATTGTGGTTCCAGACCAGTGAGGTGCCGTTAAATGTTTAACAACCACCTCTCCCGGGAAAAAAATATGCTCTGAGATGTGGCATTTGCCAATTTCCATGGTATAAATACTTCTACCACAGGCAGTTTCAAGCTATCAATGTTTTGTCACTGAATGTAGAGTTGGGAAGAGATGGACACCATTGGAGCCGGCTCCTGCACACTTCTGCCCTAGACTGACCCCCTGGTCACTGCTGTTAAACTGAGTTTTGTCATGTAGAGATTCAGTGACCATTCACTCATTGGATTCCCTTTAGGGGTGAGGGGCAGCAAAATCCTATCAGAGTCTCTGTAAACAGATTGCAGTAGTATCTACCTCACATGGTCAGATGGATTAAATACATAAATAGTTCTAAAGTGCTTAGACTAGTATTGATACAGTGTAAGTGCCCAGTATCGGTTAGGCATCCCTGGATGGTACAAACAGTTAATGCACTTGGCTGCTAATCAAAAGGTTGGTGGTTCAAGTCCACCTAGAGGTGCCTTAGAAGAAAGATCTGGCAATAAACTTCTGAAAAGTCACAGTCATTGAAAACCCATGGAGTACAGTTCTCCTTAAACATATGGGGTCACCATGAGTTGGAGTCAACTCAATGGCAGTTGGACCTGGAAGTGTCACTTAACACATTCATCATGTCATCAACAGTGGTGACTGTAAGGGAAGAGTGGCTATAGCAGAGCTTTACAGCGCTTACCCCAGACCACTGGCAGTTTGTCCACTTGTTCTTTTATTTCTTCTCACTAGCACCGAGGCCCTTGACTGACTGTGAAGAGTCCACCAAGGTCCCTGTCCCCAGGAGCTCATATTCTAACTGGGGAGGCAGAGCTGCCACACACAGCAAATGCCATTGTGTGTCAGAGGTGCTGGGATTGTGTGTGCAGGAGCCAGCAGGGGTCCTATGCAGGGAGGATAGCTGCAAGGATCAGGAAGGCTTTAGAGAGGAAATGGCATTAAGCAGAACCAGGAAAGAGGAGCAGGTGCTCTCCAGGAAGGGGTTGGAGAAGGGACTGTCCGGGCAGAGGGGTCAGCAAGAGCAGAGACATGGGAGTATGGGAGTGAGGACTATGGTGCATTCAGGAAATTATAAGTCATGTAAGTGAAATGGGACATGTGGGTGGCTGGGATAGATGAGGCTGGGACGCTCACAGAGGCCAGGTTAGAAAGGCCTCAGGTGCTAAATTGAAGGTTCAGCCTTCATCAGAAGGCAGTAAGTGGTGAGCCAACCTCTGGCCCTAGGCACTTATGACCAATCATGCCTGCCATCTGGGACCTGTAATGTCTCTTACACTAGGAGTGTGGCTTCTCCTCATGTGCCTGAGAGACCAACCTGACCAGCATCCTTCCTTCTTCCAGGTACCAGGGCAAAGAGGGCTGGGCCCCTGCCTCCTACCTAAAGAAGATCAGTGGGGAGCCCTTACCTCCAAAGCTGGGCCCGGGCTTCCCAGCCCACTCGGGTGCCCTCGACCTGGATGGCATTTCCCGGCAGCAGAATGCAGTGGGCAGGGAGAAGGAGCTGCTCAACAACCAGAGGGATGGCCGGTTCGAGGGCCGCCCAGCCCCTGATAGTGATGTGAAGCAGAGTGAGTGCTGCCCACCCCAGCTCCTGTGGCTGAGGGCCCCTCATATGCTAAGTTCTATGTTCAGAGCTTCTCACATGTTGTCCCCTCATCCTTGCAACTTCCCTGCTGCCCACCCATCCTGTAGGTAAGAAAACAGAGGCTCAGAAACCCCAGGAACTTACTCAAGATCATTTCAACCAGCATGTGACCAAATCTGAGTACAAAGGCATCACTGTCCTACCTCAGTCCTGTGTTCTTTCTACTTCCTCATGATCATCACAGTAGCTCCTGTTCCAAGCATTTAATCTGTACAGGAATCTTATATTTAGTGTCATGGATTCCTCACAACAACCTTTTGAGGGACGTAGTACCTTGGTTTTATAGATTAAGAAACAGAGACGAGATGGGATTTTTCCAAGGCCACCCAGCTAGTAAATAGGTGTTTTGGTCCTCTAGTGCTGCTCCAACAGAGAATGCCACAAGCATATAGCTTTAACAAACAGGGACTTACTCTCTTACAGTTTAGGAAGCTAGAAGTCTGAGTTCAAAGTGCCAGGCTCTAGGGGCTGGGTTAAGGCCCCTTGACCTTGGACTTCAGCTCTGCCTCTTGTTCCCTGCCCACTGGAGCTGGAGGCATCTCTTCACTCAGGCAGCTGCTGGCTGCTGAGGCTGATAAACCCAAGGTGGACAAGTAAAATGGCACAGTCCCAAGATTATTAAGCAACACAGGAGGCCTCTAGTCAAGTACAGGAACAGTCCTCATATCAGTAAGCAGTGTGGCAGGCTGCTGAATAAAGACTCAGCCATGTGCAGGATCCAAGAATGCCAAAAAGCCCAAGACCTTTCTCAATGCATTTTCTTATATACTGAAAGCATACTACATCCCTAAGGCAGCTACTCAGCTGCTCACAGTAGATTTCACCATGGAGTTGATTACCAGTCTCACCATGGGGAATAACTACGTCCAGCTGCCCAGCTACTCAAAACCAGGCCTGGCAGAGTTGACACATAACCATAACTACAACGGGGGAGCCAGGACTTGAACCCAGGTCTGTCTAACTCCAGAGCTTGTTCTCCCTCCACTCCACCACACTGCCTCATTTCCCAGCCAGAGGAAGAAAAACTTGACCTTTTGTTGAATTTTCCCTAACAATATTACTCTATCCATCTTGATTTTTAAATCATCCCCCATAGAGTAGGGTTCAATTTTGCCTGCAACATACCCAGGACTCCAGCCTCAATCCCAGTGCCTTGATCCTGTCCTGATCATGCAGGTGAGGAATTCTGTCTGTTGGGAAAAAGACTTCTAGCTTCCTGGAGGAATATCACCTATGTGCCCTTGGCTGTGGTTCTCTCAGATATTTTTGCCACTTAGCTCTTACAGTCAGTGAACTCCTTGAGTTCCAAGTCCTTGAACTCGAAGATTCCTACTCTTTGTCTAGCTACCTGGGAAAACACTAACCATGTTCTCTGATGTGCCATGGCAGGGGTTCTGGGCAGCCTTGAGTTTCTGTGATTCTAATCTGTCATGGCCAAGAGCATGGGGGGAGGAGTCTCATTAAGACTGGAGGAGCAATGAAACTCAGAATGTTAGGATATGTTTCCAATGCTATTGCAAAGACCCTGTGACACACACACACATCTCCAATACCAGTGGCTTAAATTATTTAGGTATTTATTTCTTTTTCATTAAATAGTCCAGGTATACTTCCAGGATTGATGTGGCAGCTCCATGCAGTCAAGAGTCTCATTATGCTGCATTTGTCATATTATACTGGTGTCCCCAGAATGCTCTGACCTCAGCCACCTGGTCCAAGATGACTCACCACTATTCCAGCTAATGAAGAGGGGGGCAGGAAATGTGATGGGAAGGAAAAGTGGAGTGGAAACTCCCATTGACCAGAACTTAGTCACGTGGCCACACTTAGCTGCAAGGGAGTCTGGGAAATGTCATCTTTATTAGAGCCAGTTAAATGTCTGGCTAAAACTCTCTTGCTCTTTATAATAGTAGAAACAAGGGAAATGAGCACTTGAGGGATTAGCAGTCTCTTCTACATCCCAAATCCCAGACTTTCCCTCTTGTGGATACATACACTGAATCAGCTCTGCTGATACATGGCATGACTTCAGTGTTCTGCCTTCAGCCCAGAACTTTGCTATAAAATCCTCCTCCTGACCCTAAGGCCTAGAACCACTGCGTATTCACTCTCCAGAGTCAAAACTCCTGGAGCCGTCAGCCCATGTTTGTTTAGGTCTGTTTGCTCAGGCTTTGTTTAGTTTGGATTTGCTGTAGACGTAAAACTAAGGGCAGTAACATTTGTTGTGTGCCTGCCACGTGCCAAGAGCTTCAGCTTGTTGTTTGTTTTAATCTCCACACTGCCCCTGGGAGGCATGTGCTCTCCCTGTTCTACAAGTGACAGCCTTGTAGCTCAGAAGGTCAAATAACTTGTCCAAAGCTGGAAGCCGGGCGAGCTTCAGAGCTAAGATAGGAATACTCATCTGTGTTATTCTTAAACCTGCACTTTTTGCCATTCCTGGAAAGTTTTCCGTCTCTCCAAGACTCAACACTGTCCCCTTCCTCTTCATTCCTGCATAGGAAACACCATGTTGATAGAGCATTCTGAGCCAGGCATGAGCAGCTCTTTCTGATCAGACTGTTCTAAAAAGGGCCATAGTTAGAATGTTAACCACTGTGCTTTACACTTAGTTTTCTGCAGGAGGGAATAGATCTTTCCTGGTGTCTGCCTTGGGGGTTTTATCTGTGGGGCTCTGCACGTGAGTGAAATGAGGTCTCATTTCTCCATAGGATCACCAAAGATGAGGCAGAGGCCCCCTCCTCGCCGGGACATGACCATAGTAAGTGGACCCTTGCTGCTAGGGAGCCGGCTGCTGACCTGAGGGCTGGAATGTCTCATGGCCTTTCAGCTCCCCTTGCCCTTTCTGTCCTTGTGAAGCAGGCTGCACAAGTGCTAGTCCCATTGACTGATGGAAACTCTGAGCTCCATGAAGGTTAAACCATTTGCCCATGGCTCCAGAGTGTTTTTGTGATGTCAGGACTCAGGACAAGCTCTCTACTAACTTTTCCCAATTCTGTTTGTCTTAGTCTCCTCCACTGAGGCAATTTGAGGCCCAAGCTTGGGTGATACATAAATATCATTGGTGGTGCCATTCTGTTACTCTACTTTCATACTCTTACTTTTATTTATTCTCAAGGTTCTGTTTTAATCAGTACTTTGAGAAATGGGCCTGTTTTATGTCTACCATTTACTAAGCCCCTGTTGAATGTGCTGGAGGCTATATTACATTAACTTATTTAATACATGCAGCAACCAGGTTGATACTATCATCCCCGTTCTATAGGAGGTAAAACTGAGCCTCCAGAAGGGAAGGTAATTGGCCCAGGGTTACACAGATAATCAGTATTTCCAACCCAGATAGGAGAGACATGCAAACCCGTGTTCTTTGCTCAACTCTCTTTGCCTCTTCTATTCAGAGAATATTGTCTTGCCCCAAATTTTCATGGTTGCAGCCAAATGTCCTGTTTCTTCTCATTACTTTAAAGCTTAATGGCCAGTGATTCATCAAGGAGGTGACAGTCTTGGTGGCCCTTCATTTTGTCCTTTAGAACCCAAATAGGTCCACCAGCCTCACTTTGAGGGAGTTGGGCACCCCAGCCCCCTAGTTCACCCACACAGGAGTTAGCACTGTGTTTAATGCCCCCAGCCTCGAGGTCTGAACCTACCAAAACCTCCCATCCCACCCCAAGTGGAGGAAGAATATTACACCATAGCCGAATTCCAGACAACCATCCCCGATGGCATCAGCTTCCAGGCAGGCCTCAAGGTTGAGGTGAGTGGACTTGGTGTCCTTTACTTGTGATTCTTGGGTCTAGGTATCACCTCCTACTTCTCATCTCCTACTTCCCTCCTCTTGCTTCCTACTTCTATATTCTTTTTTTTTTTTTTTTTCTGAGGGGTGGGATAGGTAATGGATTTAATGCAATATGATTCATATAGCATACAGTTCTCCCATTTAACATATACAATTCGTTGGTTTTCAGTATAAAGACACCATTGTGCAGCCATCACCACAGTGAATTTTAGGACATTATCATCACCAAAAAATAAAAATAAAAAAACCTGTACCCTTTAACTGTCACCCCCTTCCCCAAAATCCCCCATTCTCCCCAGTCCTCAAAAACACCAAACCAAACTCACTGCCATCAAGTCAGATCCGAATCATAGCGACCCCTCCTTGGGTTTCCGAGGCAGTATCACTACAAAAGCAGATTGCCCAATCTTCCTTCCAAGGAGTGGCTGGTGGGATTGAACCACCATCCTTCTGGTTAGCAGTCAGATGCCTCAGTTACTATGCTACCAGAGCTCCAGTCCCTGCTCCTAGGCAACCACTAATCTATTTTCTGTCTCTATAGATTTACCTGTTTAGGGTATTTTGTACCAGTGGACTCATATAATATGTGGCCTTTTGTGACTGACTTGTATTCTTTCTTTAAATCACCTTCCCTTCTTGCTTGTCCTCTCTCCTTTTCTTCCTACTCTTTCTTCTTATCTGCTCACTGACTAAAGGCCAACTTCAATCCTTTCTCTCTTTCCCTTTTTTCTCTTCATGGGGTTAGAGCTTTAAGGTGTTTCCTGTGAGTTGGAATCAGCTCAATGGCAGTGAGTTTGGTTTTGGTTTTGGTGCCTTGAGGAAATGGGATAACAGCAAGGGTCAGGGGTTATAAACTTTTGCAAAGATGCCAAAGATGGTTCTTGAGACAGTCTTCAAAAACAGATGAGCTCTAAAAGATACTATAATATCGGACACATGACATTATGCATTTGTCAAAACCCATAAGACTGTACAACACAAAGAGTGAACTCTAATATAAATGTAAATGATGGACTTTAGTTAGTAGTAATGTATTGATATTGGTTCATCAGTTATAACAAATGTACCACACGAATACAAGATGTTAATAATATGAGGAACTGTGTGCTGGGGTGAGGGGGAGTAAATAAGAACTTTGTACTTGCTGGGAAATTTTTCTGTAAACATAAAATGTCTCTAAAAAAATTTTTATCATAAATTTATATATAATTATAAATAAATAAATAGATGAGTCGGGGATGGTATCATCACCTCCACCCTCATGATTAAGAGTTAGCCAGACCTTCCCTACCCTATCTTGAGAGTTTAATGTATTCATCCCTCCAACAAATACAATCCTCATATACCACCTACTATGGATATTTGTACCAGGCCCTTTTCTAAACCCTACTAGTCTTCACCCTGCTGTTAACTCTAAAGAACATAGCTCTAATGCCTAGCACAGAGAACTACATGGCAGCCCAGGACTACAGACCCCGTTAACCTTAAAGTCCACTCCAGCATACAGTGCTCTTCCTCTGGCTGGACAGTGGCTCCATCAGGCACTGTGCCTGGCCCACCCTTTCTGCAGATGCAGCTAAGAGGTGAGTTCTAAATCCTGTGGCCACTGGGTCCTCAGGGTATCTCTGGCTTGCATGAGCATTGGAACATTTTGATGTTTCAATAGAAGGAAATCCATTTGTGATTATGCTTTTGCTATTATTTGAGTCATGAGCTAAAGGAATGAGATATGGGGAGATTCTGAATCTTTTAACTTGTTATAGAAAAATTTGCCCCTTCATGGTCACTCACGATACATGCATTTTATGGTTCCTTACCATCGAATTGACTCTGACTCATAGTGACCCCATGTGTGTCAGAATAGAATTGTGTCATAGTGTTTTCAATGCCTGAGTTTTTGGAAGTGGATTGTCAGACCTTTCTTTGGAGATGGCTCTGGGTGGGCTTGAACCACCAACCTCTCAGTTAGTAGCCAAGCACATTAACTGTACCACTCAGGGTCTCCTGTTGGTGCTCAGCATATATGAATTTAAGGACTATTTCAGACATCATCTCAACAGCACTGGTTTTGGGGGAGATCGTGAGTTTGGTTTTAGGCTTGATGAAACAAATTTAACTGCAGAACACACAGGTAGAGCTATTGGTAGGCATGGGGGTTTACGTGTTTGAAATTCAAAGGCTATTTTGGAGTCAGTACCATGATGATGGTAATAGGAGTCATCTGTATGAATTGGCCAGGAAGCGCTGAGTAGAGAGCTAAGGAGGAAGCCCTGGGATCACTGGCATTTGAAGGATGGTCTGGGAAGGAGGGGAAGAAATAGAGGATGAACCAGGAGCCCTGGGAGACTTGAAGAAAGCAGGAGAAATCAACAGTATAAAAGGCTGTATCGCTTACTACCATCAAGTTGAATCTGACTCATAGCGACCCCTCCTTGGGTTTCTGAGGTAAATTGCCCTGTCTTCCTTCTGAGGAGTAGCTGAGCTGTTTGAACCGCCATCCTTCTGATAACTAGTCAGATGCCTTAGGCACTATGCCACCAGAGCTCCCAAAAGGCTGTATAGGGGTGTTCAGTAAACACTGGTGACTTCTTAAGAGAATTTCAGTGGAGAGGTGGGGCCATCAAACAGGACCCTCAGCCTGGTCATGGAGTGAAAGAGGGAATGGGAGGTGAAGAAGCGTGACACGGTCTGTAGAAAAGGAGCTTGGCTATGAAAGAAGATGAAAAGGAGTTTGTAGCTGGAGGGAGACTTGGAGGTGAAGGCAAAACTTGAACAAGTTAACACTTGTTAACTTCTCAGAGGATGTTATTAAATGTGTTTATCTGCTCTTAAATGTATTGAATGTATTTATGTACTCTTCTGCTTTTAAGTGACAGTGTGCACAGACTGCCTAAGGAAAAACCATTATCGTCATAATCCTAGTGTAGATCTGCCTTCAAGCATGGCTGGTTATGGTTACAGAAGTCCACACGGCACCAACAGCGCTTGGTCTTTCATTGTCTCTCATCTCCATTCTCCTCTGAGTTGGCCTCTGTCTTAGTTGTCCAGTGCTGCTGTAACAGAAATACCACAGGTAGATGGCCTAGAAGTCTGAATTCAGGGTGCTGGCTCTGGGGAAGGCTTCTGTCTCTGCCAGCTGTGGGGGAAGTCCTTGTCTTCAATCTTCCCCTGAATCTAGGAATTTCCCAGCACCAGGACATGCCATGCTCCCAGCTCTTCTTTCTTAGTAGGGCCCTCGTTCTCTCTGCTCATTTCTCTCACCTTTTATTTCTTGTAAGATAGAAGGTGATTCAGGCCACACAGGGAGACTGCCCTTACTGCCCTTACTTCAGATCAGGGCTGTAACCTGATTAAGGGTGTTGCATCCCTCTCTAATCCCCACAGATCACATCATAGAGGATGATTACATCTTTACATAAGTGCCAAACCACTGAGAATCATGGCCCAGCCAAGTTCACATATCTTGGGGAGGACACAGTGCAGTCCATTATAGCTTCATTCACACTTTTTCCAGGAGGGAGGAAGATAGTCCAGCAACACTGGGCTTGTGGCCTGTTTTCTCAACAATCTCAGTAGTTTTAGTGTAGGTCTCAGGATTTAGTCTCATGGACTCTGGCCACCCTGCCTCACATGCCCGCTCCTAGATGGCAGATGGGACAAGGGGAGCTCTAAGGAAGACTAGGCTGCTATTACCAGAAGGAGGATTTGCTACCTGTCAGGCAAAAACAACATAGAAGTCCCTAGATTTCTCCTTTGGTCCTCACTTCAGTGTTGTTCTGAGGTTTAAGTGTATTGCCCCATTTTCTGGATGAGCAAAGTGAGACAAATTGAGGCCAAAATGACTACTCATCGTTTGTAAAACTGATGATAGAACCCTGGTCTCCAGGTTCAAGTTCCTGTTCACTCTCTCAAATGCACTGTAAGGGCAGGTTTCTGTCAAGGCAAAGGAGCTGTTCTCTAGACCACTGCCTCAACAGCAGGAGACCACCAACTAGCTCTTCAGAATGCCTTTCCTGGTCACCTTAGCAAGAAGTACTTTCTTCCTCTTAATTTCCCAGAACCCTACAATTCTGCCTCTTATTAAGGGTCTTTATTGGTTAGTTAGAAGCTCTGGTAGCATAGTGGCTAAGGCACTTGACTGCTAACCAGAAGGCTGGTGGTTCAAACCCACCAGCCACTCCTCAGAAGACAGATTGGGCAATCTACCTCTGCAGTGATACCACTGCCTCAGAAACCCAAGGAGGGGTCACTATGAGTCGGGCCTGACTCGGCGGCATATAACAACAACAGCGTTGGTTAGTTAGTGGTTGATTACTTGGTTGGTTGGCAGGCTGGCTGACTGGTTGGTTGGGTGATTATTTGGTTGGTTGGATGGATGGTTTATTCTGTCCTCCCCAATTACAGGATAAACTTTTTGAGATAGGAACCTTCTCTGTGTTTTTCAGAGTGATAGCCCAGTACAGGACCTGGCTTCTAACAAAATTTTAATACATATTTGTTGAATAAATATATTCACCCTGTTGAGTTGTAAGAACCTTGAGGACAGAGCTGTGTGAGTAGAGCCTAGCATGTACAACTCCCTGGTTGCCAACCTTCTAATTGCCACTCATCCTTCAAGTCTCAGTCTCTGCCTTCTTTGTATAGCCTTCCTTGGTTTAGGGGATTCTTCTGTGGTTTTTTGCATGTGGTATCTCATTTAACCATTTCGTAGTTTACCTTTGTGAAGTCAGACTATTATACCCATTTCTCAGATGAGTAAGCTGTAACTCAGAAAAGTTTAGATGTTGTCTAGAGTCACAGCTAAAGAAGAACAGAACCAAAGAGTTTGACAGCTGTCATTACTTACCTGTCTGACATTTGGAAACTAGGGAGGTGGGAACCATGTCTATTTTGCACTAGTGTGTCCCCAGCAGCTAACACAGTACCTGGCACATAATAGGTTTGCAATAAATGTAGTTGAATGGGAAAAAAAAATTTTTTCATTTCCCCACTAACATCCTGCCTAACACCCAGGAGGCAGGGTTGTTCTTATCTTTCTTGCCTATAGGCCTAGCATAAGGGGCAGTCTGTAGTAGGTGCTCAATAAACAGTTCCTTTGTGAACAGATACTTGGGTGGACAGAGGAAGTACTGAATGAACAAATGACTGAGTCAGTGCATGAGTTTAGCACATTTCCTGAGAATCTTTAGTCTTTATCTTTATTCACTCTCCAGGCCTCCAAAGCAGCCCCCTGTTTTCCCTCAGAGCCTGTTTTCCCTGTGGCTCTAAATGCTAAAGGACAGGAAGTGTCACTCAATGCCTCTCTGCCTTTTCCCTCCAGTCCCAGGGCAGCTGCCCAGTGAGCTCAGGAGAAGGTGGCTTCCCAGAGGTGCATCCTGGGCCTCAGTACTACTGGTTCTGCCCAAACTTTTCCAGAAACTTCTCTTTAAGCCAAGTGTCCTCAGCTACCCATTGAAGGAGGACTGTTTGCAGGAGTATTTAAAGAAACTGAGCTCTCTTTCAAACTAATTTTTATAAAATGTAAATCCTAATCCACACATAGTAGAAATACCTCCAAGACTCTAAGAGGCTCTTTATTTGCCGCTTTTCTGTCTTTTCTGTGCCATTCTGATCTTTCCAACTTCAGATCCACAGAAAGAACTTAGAAAGCATCTTGCTGTGCTACAAGATAATTCTGTACTCAGTTCCCCATTTTACTCTTGTAAAACATATGTTATGGCATGCCTGCCTGCTTCCTGACATCACTCCATGATCAAGGCTTGTTCCTCAGCCTTGTTACCCATGGCTTGCCTCTGAACTTCTCCAGCCAAGCTGGCCTATCCCCCTTCTCTTGCTCTCTCTTGCCAGGAATGACCTTCTACCTGCTTCTCCTAGAAGGCACTCGAGATCTTTTTTTTTTTTACCTGAACTTGTTATATCAAAATCCAACTCACTCTTCAAAACCCTGTCCTCCCCCAGGAAGCCTCCCCTGATTCACCCAACTTTCATTGGTTGCCCTTCCCTCCACACTGCATCAGCTTCTATGGGGCCACATATCTCAATTCTTAACTAAAGGACAGTCTCCATTTCTGTACATAATGCTTTCTTGAAAATATTGAGAATTGAATTTTTTTTCCTCATTCTTCAGTGATTGTTTTAAATATTGAATTCCAGGTCCAATGTAATTTTCCCTTAGCAGTTGAAATATATAGTTCTATTCTCTTATATCTAGTGTTGCTAGTAAGAAATTGCTGTCAGCATGATTTTTGTTCTACTATTCATCTGTCATTTCTCTGATTCTCTACTAAGTTCCTCATTATCTTTAAAACACTGAAATTTCACTTAAGTATGTCTAGGCATGTGTTTGTTTATTTTTATCTTTTTCAGCATGGGATGAGCCTTTTTAGTCTGTGTTAGACTGGGTTCTCCAGAGAAACAAAACAAGTAAAGCTTATAGAGAGAGAGAAAGAAAAATTTATCCTAGGAAAATGGCTCACATACTTATAGAAGCTGGCAAGTCCAAAGTTCTTAGATCAAACATCAAGCTGGAGGCTTTTCCCAACTCTCATAGCTGCAGGGGCTGAGGAGCTTAAGGTTGGCAGGCAGTTGACTCCAATGAATGACGAATCTAAGATCTCCCTGAATGGTGGATTGTTCACTCACGGACAGTTGTAGGCAGCACAACAGAATCCTGATCCACAGAAGAATGTCTCTTTTCCCAGGATGTCCATAAATATACTGGAAGCAGGCCACACCCCTAGGGAAACTTCCTTTCAACGGATTGGCTGCTCAAAACATATTCATCTGATCCCATCATGGGAATAACCACATCACAACTGCTTAAACCACACAGAATTGTGATCCAGCCAAGTTGACACTCAGCTCCAACTATCACACAGTCTAAAGTTTCAGATCTTCCTAGACAATTCTTTACATCTTAATATTGACTCCGTTCACTCTTTTTTATTCTTTCCTTCTGGAACTTTTATTAAACAGATAATGGAAACTTTTGGCTCTTTTCTCCCTGTCTTTCAAATTTTCTACCTCTATACTTTGTGTTGCATTCTTGGAGCATTCTGCTTAATCTTCTAGCTCATTAATTTGCTCTTTAGCAATTTAGCCTTTTGGTTATTTTATTTCAAAAATGGTCATTTTTTTTTCCAAGGGCTTGTATTGATTCTCTTTTTGTAGCTACCTGTTCTTTTTTCATAATTGTCTGTTCTTTCATGAATTTGATGCCCTTCTTTGTCACACACACACACACACATATATATATATATATATGTTTAATTTAAAGACTTGTTATTGTTTATTATTTCTTTTCTCAGTTGTATATTATTTTCAGTGGTGTTGATATTTATTTCAGTTTTTTTACTAGTGTTAGTACTTGGGAGCTCTGGTAGCTTAGTACCTAAGGCACTTGACTGCTAACCAGAAGGCTGGAGTTTCAAACCCACCAGCCACTCCTCAGAAGGAAGATGGGGCAATCTACTTCCGTAGTGATACTGCCTTGGAAACCCAAGGAGTGGTCGCCATGAGTCAGGTCCTACTCGATGGCACATAACAACAACAACAGTGTTAGTACTTATTTTGGGTTGTTGAAACAGAAGCAGTAGTCAGTCAGCCCTGTTGGAGGGTGTACATAAGGAGCTGAGCTGGTCAGCTTCCACTGCTTTCAGTACCAGATTGGGGACTTCTGAGCCACTGAGGAGTATCATTCTCTCCAACCCAAGCTCCAACATTCACAATTCCCCATCTGTAAGCAGTTACTTTCTTTATTCCCGCATGCCCTGCAAGAATGGAATGAAGGGCATAGAGAGTCATCAACCAGCTAGCTGCTTCTGCCATAGCATTCCAGTTAATCCTTTGTCAGTTGCTCCTGGCCTCCCCAGTTCCCAGGTTCTGCCACATTGAACTCTGGCAGGGCTCATACTGGGCTCTTTACAGCAGAAGCCACCAGTAGCAGTGCAGGGTAACAACCTCCCTCTGGAGCTTCTATCCATCAGTGATTCCTCACAATTTCTGGTCCACTGACTTCCCTTTTTCCTTCTGAGCATGGCTTTGTATTCACTTCTTTCCCTGGGTTTGTTGAATAAAAGGGAAATGTCTGTTTGCTCCATCTCTTGTCTTGCTACCAGAAGTCCAGTTTGCATATGTTAAGGTGTTTCTTTCCTGGAGAGCTAAGGAACATTATAACCTTCTCCTTAAGCTACAGCCTTTGAAGGTGAGTTTCCAGTATTTTGCACAAAGATTCCCCATTGTTTGAACATGCTGACAAAACTGAACATTTGCCAATAAGCACCCCCACTCTCTGGCTCAGAATGTTCAGAAATCTGCCAAGAGCAAAGCCACGGAGAGTGCACTGACATGAGGGCTGATGGCAGTGAGGATTCCATGGATCCCCAGGTTTCCTGGAGGTGCTGAGGAGTCCACCTCAGATCGTACCCCAACTACAGCCATTTCCTTTTTTTGTTCCCAGCCTTTATCCTGTATATTTTTGCTAACGCTGATCCAATAAAAAACTCACATACCCAATATTCTTTTCCAGGAAGTGCAGGTAAGACCCATCCCTGTAACTTCTCTGCTTTATTGCCCCATGATGTCACCATAGGTTCTACTGTTTTTGTTTCCTCTCAGTGGTCAATTGAGGGACTTAGAGGAAAGTAGTTGCTGCTAAATTTTGTCATACTCTGGTGGCTTGTGTGTTGCTATGATGCTAGAAGCTGTGCCACTAGTTATGTCTTATACCAGTAGGGTCACCCATGATGAATAGGTTTCAGTGGATTTTCCAGACTAAGACAGATTAGGAAGAACGATCTGGCAATCTACTTCTGAAAATTAGTCAATAAAAACTTTATGAATCACAACAGAATATTGCTCAGAACATTAGTGGAAGATGAGCCCCCTTGTTTGAATGATACCCAAAATACACACTGGCCACAGCAAATGGACTTGAGTATATCCACTGTCATCGGGATGGCACAGAACAGGGCAGTGTTTCATTCTGTTGTATATGGGATCACATGAGTTGGAGCTTGATACAACAGCAACCAAAAATAACAACAACTAGATTTTCAGCTTCAACAGGTGTTCTTAAGATAACTACTATTTCTGTTCTCCTCTTCTCCAGTTTTGCTTTCTGGTTCATTTTAACATCATCTTAGCCTATTGCAAAAGGGACAAGGAGCCAGCATCTTCTGACCTCTAACTCCACAAGAGGAAGACAGAATCACCATCAGCAGCCTAAGGCCTGCTTCTATGAGGCCAGACATGCCACCCCCCTCCATCCCTCTCACCAACCTCGATACCAACCGTTCCTCCCACAGAACCCACCACCTCTCTGCTGGGTTCAGTAATTTCTGCAGTGGCCACACAGAACTCACAGATTATGGGGTTTATTCGGGAAGCAGCATGCTACAATTCAAGCTCAGGAACCCACTCAGTCCCTCTCAGCTCTGGCAGCTCACTCAGCAGCTGGCTATCTCTCTCAGTCCCTCAGTAGCACTTCTCTCTCAGCAGCCGGCCGTCTCTCTCAGTAGCCAGTCTCTCTCTCTCTCAGCAGCAGGTCTCTCAGCAAGTGTGTCTCTGTCAGCAGCATGTCTCTCAGCTGGCAGTCAGCGAGAGACTCTCTCCTCCTCCTTCTAGGAGGACTTCTTTTTGAGACTGGCCAAAACCAACCAATCCCAACATCAGAATTCTATACATATGAGAGAGAGCAAACTTCCCAGAAGATTGCTTGTGCTGCAACAACAAAAATACACCAGGTGGATAACTTTAACAATCAGGTACTCATAGCAGAGGGGGAGTTACCAAGACTATGGCTACAAAAGTCATACCATGTAATTTGCTACACTGCATCTATAGAATTTATTAATGGAGCCACAACATTCTAGCACTGGAGCTACCAAGAGCACCTTAGTTCCTTGCCTGGTTTCTGTATTTCCAACACATAGTTTATTGATGATGATGATGCTAATGATGATATAGGCATCTCCAAGGTGCCTTTCATACATGATAGCTAATCTCCACAGAAATCTCAAGAGATCAATACTATCAGCCCATTTTACAGATGAGACACCTGAGACTGAGAAAAGTAAATTGCCTAGAGTTACATAGCTAGTAAGTGATAGAGCTAAGATTTGACCCTGTGTTTCTCTGTTTTTAAAGGCCAAGGCTCTTTCCTTTCTCCCTTCATTCTTGCGTTTGCTTTTTTTTTCAAGTGAAAATGTATACAAGAGATACACCCACTCAACAATTTCTGCACATATACTTTAGTGACAGTGGTTACATACTTCACATTATCTCACCGTTCTCATTATCTCTGCCCATCTTGTTTTACCACTGTTAACTTAGACTGTCTCTGCCTTTGCTTTTATTCATAGTAGCTCTCGACTTCTCTGTGGTAAACAAAAACTGCCATAATTCTTGATTAAGCACACAAATTTTTGGAGCTTCTACCATAGTGCTTTGCCTATAGTGAGAGCTTAGTGAGTACTCATTGATAACATTTTATCTTGTCCTGTTTTCATTTCCTCACATACGTACTGGTACTCCTTATTAAATCTTGATTCATGGGTTACACTGCATATGCCTTATAAGCTCAGAGTCACCTTTGATTGTTACCAGAGCTACCGCATGTTAAGCTGCTGGGCACCTCACGTAAAGTACTTAGTTTATTAGTATCCTTCCCTGGAAAGAGTCCAGGGAGACTCATTAAATGCATGCCTCTAAAGTGCAGCCTGCCTCCTCCATAATCTCCACCGTGACTTAATAATAGGTAATATTTACCTTTCAGAATTTACCAAGTCCTGTTGCATACATTAGCTTAAAAATACTATAAGTATTTTTGGACATCTTAAAAATACTATAAGTGGATGTTACCATTCTTAGCATCATCCATGTTTTGTAATGTGGGCCTTGAAGCATGGTGGCTTAAGTGATTTGCCCAAGACCCTGGAGGCAGTAAGTGGCAGAGCCAGAATTAGAACCCAGGACTTTAGGCCCCAGAGCCCAGCCTCTTTATCCTGCTGCTATACCTGTGGCCACCATCTCCCTCCATGGTGGGCTTCAGAGTGCACTAGCAGAACCATGCCAGCAGCCCTCGTTGCCTCGTCTACTCTTTTTCACCCCAGGAACAACCCCTTCCAAAGCAGGATCCCCTTTCAAAGAGGCAAGGTGGGCTAGTAGCAAAAGCTGAGGGTGTGGCCACCAGCCTGCATTTGAGTCCCTGGATGATACAAACAATTAAGCATTCAGCTGCTAACTGAAAAGTTCATAGTTCAAGTCTATCCTGAGGCACCTTGGAAGAAAGGCCTGATGATCTACTTCTGAAAAATCAACCATTGAAAACCCCATGGAGCACAGTTCTACTCTGTCACACATGGGGTTGCCTTGAGTTGGGGTCATCTTGATGACAGCTGGTTTTTTTGCACCACTTACTTTCAGCATGACTTTGAGATCCTCAGCTCTCCTGAGGGCTGATTTCTGCATTTATAAAATGGGATAATAATTTTAATTGTGAGCACTAATCAGATCTCATATAGACAGAGCTTTCTCCAATATATGCATGTTTAGCCCACATGAATTCAACTTTACAATTAAAAAAAAAAAACCCAAACTCATTGCCATTGAGTTGGTTCCAACTCATAGTGATCCCCTTTGGGTTTCCAAGGCTTTATGGAAGTAGATTGTCCCATCTTCCTTCCGCGGAGCAGCTGGTGGGTTTGAACGGCTGACCTGGTTAGTAGCCAAAATGCCTTATCCACTACACCACCAGAGCTCCATACAGTACTGGATTAAAAAAAAGAAGAAATGTAAAATCTTAAATAATATGGGGGATGCCACCTACCATTCCATCCAGTGATTGTGTATCCCAGGGGGAAATGGAGATGAGAAATGAAAATCTGCTTTTACCTCCATCAGCCTCGGTTCCCTGTGTCTAAACATGAATACCGCATGCAGCTGACTCTGAGTCCATTTAAAGATCTGTGTTTTTGTACCACATGGTCTCTTACCACAGCCAACTGCTTCCTCTGGTGCTAAACCAAAGCAGCAAGGATCGAAGGTATTTTGATCATGGGCTTTGTCTTATACTTCTTCAGGGTTGTAGCAGTGCTGGTGCCCTGGCCCATGTCCCACCGCACCTGAGTTGACCTGTAGCTGCGTCAGGTCCTCACAAGCTGACAGCTTCCCACTGCTCTCCTCTCTGCCTGAGGGTGTAGTCCAAAGGGGAAGGGAGTATTCACTGGGGGAGTAGGGGTGACCACCAACCTCTAGACATTGGGAATCAATATTGCCCTGCCTCCTGTGGGGTGATTCTAAGGTATGATTTGCATGTTCTCTCAGTGGCTCCCTGGATGTCCAGCCTCAGTGGTCCAGAGCAGTGACCTGCTCATTGATACACACTTTATTGCCTTCTCCCCTTACCTTCTCATTTTCCCCCCTTCCTCACTTGTACTTTCTGAATTCAGGGTTTGCTTTGAGGAGTTTTCTTACTCGGAGTTCTCTAGAAGAACAAAACCCATGAGATATATACAGAGAGAGAGAGAGATTTACTTTAAGGAACTGGCTCATGCACTTGCAGGGGGCTGACAATTCCAAAATCTGTAGGTCAGGCAACACAAAGAAGAAAGTTAAGAGTTCTGCCAAACTAAGTATTTATAGTCTGGAGGCAGCACATACCCTAGAGAAACTCCCCTTTTGCTCTTAAGCGTTTGCTCTCACGGCTTTCAACTGTTTATTAAAGTTCACCCACATTATGGAGGGTAATCTGCTTTACTTAAGACCAGCCATTAAGTCTAATGATTTAGTCGTATGATTAAATAGTAACAGCATCAGGCTAACATAATTTAATCATAACAGCAACTAGACTAGTGTTTGGCTAAATAGCTGGGCACCATAGCTTAGCTAAGTTGACACATAAAATTAACCTATCACAAGGGAAATCAACATAAGACAAGAAACTACCCCTGTGCAAGATGCTCCTGATACAGAATAAAGTCTCCATAGATGGTCCCTCATGAATATTGAACTCTAGCCCTACCTGGGTCACCCCAAACCCTCTTGGCTTATGGGCCCTGTCACTACACCTACTAAATTCTTCCCTATCTCATCCCTTGCAGGTGATAGAGAAGAACTTGAGTGGCTGGTGGTACATTCAGATTGAAGATAAGGAAGGATGGGCCCCAGCCACCTTCATTGACAAGTACAAGAAAACCAGCAATGCCTCGAGACCCAACTTTCTGGCTCCCCTCCCCAATGAGGTGACCCAGCTCCGGCTTGGGGACGCAGCAGCAGTGGAGAACAGCACAGGCAGTGAAGCCATAGGCCCCTCCCGGCCCCTGCCTGATGCACCACATGGTAGTGTAGACTCTGGGATACCGTGGTCCAAGGACTGGAGGGGCGGCAAGGAGGTCCTGAGGAAGGCATCTGCAGACATGTCTGCATCCACAGGCTATGAGGAGATCTCAGACCCCGACCTTGAGGAGAAGCCCAGTCTCCCTCCCCGGAAGGAGTCCATCATCAAGTCCGAAGGTGAGCTGCAGGAAAGGGAGCGGCAGAGGCTAGAGCAGCTCCGGGGCTCTTCACCCAAGCCCCCTGGCATGATCTTGCCAATGATCCCAGCCAAGCACACACCACCAGCCCGGGACAGCAGGAGACCAGAGCCCAAACCTGACAAAAGCAAATTGTTCCAGCTGAAAAATGAGATGGGACTAGAGTGTGGCCACAAGGTATTGGCCAAGGAAGTCAAGAAGCCCAACCTCCGGCCCATCTCCAAGGCCAAAACCGACCAACCAGAGGAGAAGCCAGAAGCCGTTCCCCAGAACCCCTTCTTGAAGTCCAAACCTCAGGTTAGGCCAAAACCATCTCCTTCTCCCAGGACAGAACCACCTCAGGGTGAAGACCAAGTGGACATATGTAACCTCAGGAGTAAACTCAGGCCTGCCAAGTCCCAAGAGAGAGCTTTGTTGGATGGGGAGAGCCACCAGGCTGTGGGGGGCCCAGACCTGGCACTCAGCCGCAGCTTCCTCCCAGGGGAGGGGCCTGGCCGCACCCAGGAGAGGACGGGCAAACAGGATGGGCTCAGCCCGAAGGAGATGGCCTCTAGAGCCCCTCCTCGGCCAACCAAGACAACAGAGCCTGTGGCTAAGAGTGTCCCAGTCCCTCTCCAGGAGACCCCCCAGCAAAGGCCTGTGGTCCCACCCCGGAGACCACCACCTCCCAAGAAAGCCTCGTCATCCAGACCCCTCCCAGAGGTCAGAGTACCACAGCGTGAGGCCAACGAAGGCAAGGCAGCACCTGCTCCTGGTCGGGCCCTGCTTGTCCCTCCAAAAGCCAGGCCTTTTCTCTCTAATTCTTCTGGAGGCCAAGAAGACATGAAAGGCAAAGGCTTGCCGGGGCTGCGGATGCCAGGCAGGATCGGAGAAAGCAGGGAGAAAGTGGCTGCGGCCCCCTTGCCCAGCACTGATGGCCCGAAGGACTCTTTATATGTGGCCGTGGCCAACTTTGATGGTGATGAAGATACCAGCAGCTTCCAGGAAGGGACCGTGTTCGAAGTCCGAGAAAAGAACAGCAGCGGCTGGTGGTTCTGCCAGGTCCTGAGTGGGGCCCCTTCCTGGGAAGGGTGGATCCCTTCCAACTATCTGAGAAAGAAGCCATAGCGCCACCTCCCTGCCTGGAGGTCCTCTTGGCCCCTGCTGGCTTTACCCACGTATTTAAGATGCCTCTTAATTTATCACCCTCCACACAGCTTCAAAGGAAGGTAGACTGTGGAGTTTCTTCCCTTCTTCCCATGGGGATGAAGGGTGTTCTTCGTGGAGAGTATGTCCCTGAGACCTTGGAACATGGGGTCAAGTCCCTCCCATCACAGCATCCCCTAGAGGCTCTGAGGCTGCCCCTCGCTTTCTATCCACATCAGCATCACAGCCTAAGAGAATTCCTGCTCCCAGCCCATGGCCTTGCCACTCAGCTTCCCTGCCCTGTCAGTGGTGGGACCATAACTCTCCAAGACCCCACCACTACCCAGGACCAGAGCCCACCATCAGGAGAAACTCCTAAGCAGGTCTCTCATGGCTTGGACAAGGCGTAATGAGGGCCAGCCCTCCCTGGCACTCCACCCAGTCCATGACAACTTGGTCTAACTTCTCCAAGTCTCTGAATACCCAGTGGCTTTTTTCACTCCATTTCCAAAAGGCCTGGTACCACAAAAGCACTTCGTCCTGTAGAAGTAGGCACCATTGCCAGTCCCAGGGAAAGTGCCCTCTTCTCCAAAGCTTCTGAGGTTCAGTCGGAGGCAGCCACCCCAGGAGTGACCACTGGCTCTTCCTGCCTCTCATCTTGTCTTGGGACTGTTTTGAGTCTTAGAGGGGGTTCTGCCCCTAAGCAAACCTCATGCCTGCTGCAAGTTCAGGCCCATCCCAGGACTTTTCAATAAGAATCTCCCCGTGTGGGGCATTTCATTTTTGTCTACCTAGAGCAAGATATTTGTTTGAATAAGGAGGCCATTCACAAGCCATGCCCTGGGAGCATCCCTTTCTAGAGTAGCTAGTAGGTGAGAAACACTGTGCTTGGCACTCCGCAGTCATGGTTTAATGTAGTATTAGACCCAATCTGTAGATGAGGACACTGGTGCATTGTAATCACAGGTACAGTAGCTGGCAGGAAGAGAGGAAGGCATTTGAACCCGTCTCCCTGACTTTAGTGCCTGTGTTCTTCCCTCTGGAAAGGGCAAGCCAGGCAGGAGAAAGAAGCTGCTGAGCAACAGGAACATGGTGGCTGAGTGGCTTTCTTGTGTGAGTGAGGGGGCATTTATGACTGCTACCACACCCACCACTCCTCCAGCTCACCACAGTGTGTCACCAAAGGCCACCCTGGACTCTGGACAGTGCTCCTCCATGGCAGGGGCTACCAGGACCCTAGTGGTTGGAACAGAGCCCTGTGCCCTGCTCCTGTGCAGGTGCACTCATAAGGGATACATCTTCTAGAGCAAGAGAGGCGGAAGTGTCTCTTCTACTGCCTCGTGGGCCCATGATGGCTCAGGTACAGACAGTTGCTTCTCCGCCAAACTGAGCAAAGCAAGCAGTGACATCATCAAGAAAGGAGCCCAGAAGCCAGTGGACACCTGTCCCTCCCTGCTGCTACTTCTTTCTCTCTGGCATTAGTAGTTTTCTTTTTTCATGCATTGCCCCTGTCTTTTACTAAGAGGAACCCAGGGCAGTCCTTAACACCCATTTTGACAGATGTGGTTAACAGAGACATGTTAAGGCACAGCTAAGCAATAGCAGAACTACAGTGATGACCCGGGATTTCTGACTCCCAGCCTGTGGACCAGGCTATGTGAGGTGAGAGCAGAACCCCTCCCAAGCTCCCCCACAGTGCCCTGCAGAAGAGGAGATAGCCCTGTGCTGCCCCAGAGATCTCTGACTGTGTTCATCCATGTGATCCTTTAGAGCCACCGGGCCAGCTTTCCTAGGGATGTGTGCTATCTACCTGCATTGCCAAAGATTTGTGTGCAAAGGGTCCTCTCTTGCCCCCTGCTACCACAGGGGCTCTGGATGCTTTGGAAGGAGAAAGCTCTTCCACAGATCCACAGTAGCATCTTTGTTCTCTTCCTCCATTGGCCTACACATCCCACCTCCCGGCAGATCTTGGGGCAGGGCCCTGAGGTGCCCCTTGCAGAGCCTGCTGGCCTCTTGCTCTGTGCCCAGAACTTTTGAGGAAGAAGGGCAGCTGGGGGAATGCTGCCCACCTCTTCACATTCCCCTCTCTCAATGCCCTGACTTGGGATAAGCACCTTTTCCTGGGGTTTTTTTTATTCCCTTTTGTTTTAACCGGCTTTTTTGAGGTTGTTTTGCGGGTTTGGGTTTCTTTCCAAGGGGCAGGGCTTTTTTTTTTTTTTTTTTTTTTTTCCCTTGTTTTTTTAGTTTTTTTGCAGGGGTTTCTTTTTTGTTTGTTGTTGGCCCCATTTTTTCCGGTTCCTTCCTTGGTTTTGCTTCCCTTGAGGAGTTTTTTTTTTTTTTTTTCTTTTGTTCGGGGTTCGGTTGGTTGGGATTGGCTTGGTTTTCTTTTTCGGCGTTAGTTTTCCTTTTGCAATTGAAGGATTTTCTTTTTTTTTTTTTTTTTTTTTTTTTTATTTTGACTTTTGGTTGTTGAGGCCCCTTTCTTTTTTGTTCGTTGCCTTTTTTTCGGTTTTATTTTTTGGCTTGGGGCTTTTTTTTCCGGTTCCTTTCTTCCCATTGTTGGGGGTTTCCCCGGGTTTTGAAGTTGGGCGGTTTTTGTTGGTTGTTGGTTTTTGTTGGTTTTCTTGCCCAGGGCCTTTTTTTTCCCCCCCCCGGCCCCTTGGCCCTTTTTTTTTACCCGTTCATTGAATTGGTTGGAAACCCTTGGTTTTGGGGCCTTGGAAATTTTCCGGCCCTTCTTCTTACCCCCCTTCTTGGGCCTTGGGCGGTTCCCGGTTGTTGGATTCTTCCCTTTCTTTTATTTTACCCTTCCTTTTTGGGTTGGTTGGTTGACCCTTTTTTTGGAGTTGGGGAATTTGGGTTACCGGGTTGAGTTCCCTTTTCCGGTTTCTTCGGATTGGGGTTGAGGTTGGGTTTCAATTGCGGGATTTTTTTTCCCCGGGGCCGTTGCTTTTTCTTTTGCCTTCGTTGAAAGGGGCCCGGGGTTCCCGGGATTCGGTTGCCCTTCTTTTTGATTTTGGTTTTTTTTTCCCTTCGTTTTTTGTTGGTTTTTTTCGTTGGTTGGTTATTCCCAGGCCGGTTGCCGGCCCAAGGGGCGGGCGGGCAAGGTTTTTTTGCGGGTTTCCCCCCCCCATCCCTGCTTACCACCTTGTGATGACTACTTTATTTTACATCCTAGAGCAAAAATACAGTTTGTTTTGCCACCAAATCGTAGGAATTTTAGGATCGTCATAGGGTAAAATAGGCCGTTGCTCACCTCTTTGCTGCTTAGTGTGGACTTACAGCATGACAGGCTGTGACTTGGGTAGAGCTGGGCTCTCTCCTGAACTACTAATCCCCCTATTCTACTGGGAAACTTCCAGACCCCTTATCAGGCTTTCAATAGCCATTTTAAGTCTCCATGTAGTCAATTTTTTTTTAACCTTTTTTTTTTTTTTTTTAAATTGTGATTTGGGTGAAGGTTTACAGAACAAATTTACTTTTCATACAGTGGTTCACATATTCTTTGTCTCATGACATTGACCACAGTTTACCACAATGCAACAGCTCCCCTCCCACTTCCTCCCCATAGTTACCTCTTCCCTGTGTCCATCACTCCATTCACTCCTGCCCCCTGAGCTCTCTCCCTGTGCATAAGCAGCCCTTCTTTCTCCCATGATTGTTCTCTCTAAGGAATGTATCTACTTGAGGTAAATGTTCAACTCATATGCCTGTCTTTTGTTTGGCTGGAAACCACACGTGTGGGTTCAATTCCAGATCTGAAGGGCAACTAAGGGGCCATAATCTCAGTGGTTCCACCAGGCTCTATCGAACCAGCAAACCTGGACCCCCTCCCCCTTTTTTTTTCTCCAAATGATTTTGAGTTTTGTTCCACATTGTTCTCTCTCTCTATCAAGGATCTCCTACTCCATGTAGTTAATTTCTTAGGGAAAAGTTCTTACCTTTAAGACATTACTGAGCCCAATGGGGAGTTCATTACCAGGTGGAGCCTGAGAGAACCAACTTGCCACATTAAAGGGCGGGTGCTGACTCTCCCCAAGATTTGGAAGGACCATAGACTATGGAGTGGGGAGTCTAGTATTTATTCAGCCTCTACCAAGTACCCAGCAGTAAGTGGAATAAAGGAAAAACAAACCTGCCCCTGCCCTTAAAAAGCTGGCAGTTTGACATCATCAAAAACCAGAACATTTATGGCTTAGCAAGAGTGTTGGGTTAGACTGCCCCCTGGGAGGTCTTGCCTTTTGCTTTGGACTATAAAAGTAGGCACCTAATGGCTTAACCCACCCTGCGTGACAATCTTGTTCCCCCAGCTCGTTTTCCATACCATTCTTTCAGGGCTTTTGTGTATGATGCAAATGGCCAGTCATACTACACACCAAAGATTACCTAGCATCAGACTGTTGTGGCCTGAGCGAGTAGGAAATGTGCTTGCATTGGGGATCTAGGCTGCATGATGCCCTCCCTTGGCCTGGAGGAATTGCTCCTAACTTGGGCAAAGACCTAATGTCTAGATTGGACATAGCTGCCACAGAGCCATGAGTGTTGGGGAGCTGCAGGGTTAAAATCAAGATGGCTCCACTTGCTGAGGACCCTTTCCACAGACGACCCTTCAGCTTCACAGGGTGATGTTTGGTTTCCGGTGCTACCCTGACAAGCTATTGAGCCTGTTTCTTCATGTTCAAACATTCCATCTTTCCCATTTCTGTCGCCTACTCCAAAGTCAGCCTTAGCTCCAATTAGGAACCAGGGGCTAAGCCTCTTGTCTTTGAAGAGGCCAAATACAGTGCCACACCCAGTAGCCTTCACTCCCAGATCTGCGAATGTGAGAGGGTGTCCCACCAGGCTTATGACGGCAATAATCAACTCTTAACAACCAAGGTGTCTACTATATGTCACCCCAGTTTTTGCCTGTTCATGCCCCTGTTGCAGTGTCATTAGTGCTACGCCTTTCTTCTGCCTAAGGCGTTTGACTGCTAACCAGAAGGCTGGTGGTTCAAAACCACCAGCCACTCAGAAGGAACACTGGGCAATCTACTTTCATAGAGATAATGCCTCAGAAACCCAAGGAGCAGTAGCTATGTGTCAGAATCGACTCAATGGCAATGAGTTTGGCTTGCTTTTGGTTTTTTCTCTTGCAAGGGGTGATGATAAACTATGGCCATCTGAACTACAACCCGCATTTCCTGCTTACGGGAGCCACCAAGTAACAGGCCATGTCTTACATCCCTCTGGGAACAGCGGGCTCTGGCAGCTGTGTGCCAGTGCCTCATGGCCCGCTCCTAGGTTGATGCTGAGGATCCCTGAATATCTTAGCACTTGTCACACACTCGCAGCAAATTGACAAAATTCTGGTGGTGGTTTGTTTCCTTTTAACACAAAAACAAACGTGAGGGGGGAGGGGATGACCAATTAGTTGTAGCATGTATAGACTATATACCATTAGACTTCTTTTTTTCTTTTTTAAATAAAAATGTGCTTGACTGGTTTCAAGCTTCATTGTGAAGATGTAGTGTCTGTGAATTTTATTTTTTACTTCAGCTAAGAAAAGGTACATCGCTTTGTGCCCTGGCATCTTATGGCCAAGAAACGGAAACCTCTGAGAGCTACAGTGGGGATTGCCCAGCATTCAGGCCCTCATGCACTTCCATCTTTTCATAACAATGTCCAGAAACTGAGGGAAAGCTTCCTTTATCCATCAGTATTTCCCATGTGTTCTCAGCCATGTCTGTGGAAAGCCTCAAGTGTCCAGGGAATTAAACTTTCCCTTATATTGCCTACTGATGGGCTAGAGTGAGGGTAGTCCTAATTCAGCTGCAGGGACTGCCCCAACCATCAGTTTTGGGGAGGTGGAGGACATTGCACGTTTACTACTTTATCAAGAGCAGAGCCAAAGCAAAAACTCCCAATGTGGAGCCTCATCTGTCCCAGATGAATTTCTAAACAAAATGACGCCACCACCCCACCATCCAAAGGATACTGGTGGCACAATGCTAAAGCACTTAGCTGCTAACCAAAAGATGGGTGGTCCAAACTATCCAGCTATTCCATGGGAGAAAAGACCTGACAGTCAACTTGTAATGATAACAGCCTAGGAAACCCTATGAGGCAGCTCTACTCTGTTATATAGGATCACTATGAGTCAGAATGGACTCTTCAGTGCACGACAACTGAGTGCCTGAACAGAGCTTCAAAGGGGAGCATTTGGATACAATATCCTTTGGAGAGAGCATTTACCTGGCAAATCTTGCTTAGGCATTGTGGTCATAAATATATTAATGGAGTCCTTGGGTTATGCAAACAGTTGGCTGCTAACCAAAAGGTTGGAGGTTCAAGTCCACCCAGAGTTGTCTTGGAAGAAGGGCCTGGTGATCTGCTTCTGGAAAGTCAGCCATTGAGAACCTCATGGAGCACAGTTCTACTCTACCATACATGGGGTAGCCACGAGTCAGTATCGACTCAATGGCAGCTGGTTGCTTTTTTTGTTTGTATAATAATAACTTTCCATAAGAAGGAAAAATGTGGTCAGGCTCCCATGGAAACATTTTCAACCAAATCTTCCACATTCAGAGTGTTTAGTCATACATATACAACTGGCACTCGCATGGGCTTCCCAGGGCTTATGTGGAAGGACACTTGGACTTTATGGGATGGAATGGAAACAAACCATAGTTGGGAACCAAGCCACCTGACATCAGTGGCAAGGCCTTCCATGGTGTCCTACTTCATCATTGATGAAATGAGTACCTCAAGTCTCACTTATAATGGGCACACTCATCATTCCCATTCACACCACTTCAGGAATGGCCCACCAAACATGATCCAGCTGTCTCTCACACAAACACCCCTCCTTTGTATGTTGTATGCCATCGAGTCAGACCCAACTCAGCAAACCCTCCTTGGGTTTCTGAGGCAGTATCACTATGCAAGTAGATTGCCCAACCTTCCTTCTGAGGAGTGGCTGGTGGGTTTGAACTGCCAGCCTTTTGGTTAGCACCAAGTGCCTTAGGCACTATGCTCCAGAGCTCCCTCCTCCTTTGTATTGTTGTTGTTGTTATGTGCCGTCAAGTCGGCTCCGACTCATAGTGACCCCTCCTTGGGTTTCTGAGGCAGTATCACTATGGAAGTAGGATTGCCCAACCTTCCTTCTTCCTTTGTATAGTCATGGCAAATTTCTGTATCCAAAGATGATAACATGGGGACACTCTGAGGCCAGGGTCTTTAATGTCCATTCCTCCATTCAGTGTCCATCTGGTCCAGGTATGATTCCTAACCATCTTCCAACCCATGTCTCCCAATCACTGGTTCTCACATTTTAGTGACCACAAGGATTAGCCAAGCATTTGCTTGTCAAAATACATATTCCTAGGCTCTCCCTTGAAGCTTTAACAAGCACTGCCAAGGATGCAAAGATGGCCTGCAGGTTCTTCTAAGAAATGGCAAACTCCAAATGGTATCTTACCTGGCATAGTCTAAAGTGCTTTAAAAAAATCTTACTTTGTACTCCTGTTATCAGTCTCATCATTATTTGTCTGAGCATTTACTATGTTCCAGACCTGAGGGGAGCTTTACATACATGGTTTTATTTCATGTTCAGAATGCCCCGTGAGGTAAATAATTGCATTTTATATGTGAAGGCACTAAAGTTCTGAAAGATAAAGACACTGGATCAAGTCTCATTGTTAGCCCATGGCCTGTCTGGCCCTAGGGCTGGCTCTTTTAACCCATACTTTGCCCTCTCTAGGAGCCCTGGTGGTGCAGTGATTAAGGTGTTCAGCACCTAATGGAAAGGTTGGCAGTTTGAACACACCATTCACTCCCTGGGAAGAAGATGAGGCAGTCTGCTTCCATAAAGACTAACAGCCTTAGAAACCCTATGGGGCAGTTCTATCTACTCTGTTCTATCGGGTTGCTATGAGTCAGAATTGACTTGAAAACAATGCATTTTGGGGGGTATGTACTTTCTCAAATGCTATTTAAGGCACATCTCTCATCCTGATTGTGGTAGTTATGTTTGTATGTCAACTTGGCTGGGCCTGATTGAGTGGCTGGGCAGTTGATGGTAGTTATTCCCCAAGATGAGACTGCCGATCAACTCCATGGTGGAATCTACCACAAGCAGCTGAGTAGCTGCCTTGGGGATATGGTCTGCTTCCTCTATATAAGGAGAAACCTTGGGGATAGTCTCTACCATATGACACACTTGGACCCTGCATGTAGCCAGGTCATTGTTCAGCAGCTTGCCATGCTCTGCCAACTGTGGGACTTTCAATGGACTTAAATTGATGGCCTGCCATGTGGTTTGGTAACATAGGGACTGTGCCTTTTTACTTGTCAACCTTGGGTTTGTCAGTCTCAGCATCCAGCAGCTGTCTCAGTGAAGAAAAGCCTCTAACTCCAGTGGGCCAGGAGCAGGAGGCAGAGCTGAACTCCAAGGTTGAGGGGCTTTCACCTAGTCCCTAGTGCCTGGCACTTTGAACTTGGACTTAAAGCCTCCAAACTATGAGTGAATGAACTCGTGTTTGTTAAGGCCATCCCATTTGTGGTATATTCTTGTCAGACCGGCACTAGGTAACAGACTTCTAACCTCCAAAACTGTAAGAGAGTAAATCCCTGTTGGTCTGAGCCATCCTATGTGTGGTATTTTTTGTTAAGCACAGAGTAACTAGAACACAGATGTAATGATTTCCTGAATTCAAAATATTATTCAAGAAATACTTCCCCTTTCTGATAGAGCCTAGTGGAACCCCTGAGACTATGGCCCCCAGCTGCCCTTCAGGTCTGCAATTGAACCCACTCCTATGGCTGCCAGCCAAACAAAAGACAGGCATATGAGCTGAACATTTACATTAGGTGGATACACTCCTTGGAGAGATCAATCACAGGAGAACAGAAGAGCTGTGTATGCATGGAGAGACAGCTGAGGGGGCAGGAGTGCTTGGGAGGGAAGGACAATGGGAAGAGGTAACTATGGGGAGGAAGTGGGAAGGGAGCTGTTGGGTTATGGGAAATTGCAGTCAATGTCATGAGACAAAGTGTGTGTGAGCTCCTGTATGGAAGGCAAATTTGTAAACTTTTACCCAAATCACAATAAAATTTAAAAAAAAAAAAAAAAAAAGTTATTTACCATCAAAAAAGAAAAGAAATATGTCCCCTTTCAAAAACCTAAGGAGCTCTGGCAGCACAGTGGTTAAAGTATTTAGCTGCTAACCGAAAGGTTGGTAGTTTGAATCCATCAGCCACTCTGTGGGAGAAAGATGAGGCAATTTGCTTCTGTAAAGAAACACAGCCTTAGAAACCCTATGGGGCAGTTCTGCTCTGTCCTATAGGGTTGCTATGAGTCAGAATCAACTTGATGGCAGTGGGTTTGCTTCCCCCACCACCACCCACTGTTGTTGTTGTTGTTGTTATGTGCCGTCGAGTCGGCCCCGACTCATAGCGACCCCTCCTTGGGTTTCCGAGGCAGTATCACTACGGAAGTAGGATTGCCCAACCTTCCTTCCGAGGAGTGGCTGGTGGGTTTGAACCGCCAGCCGTCTGGTTAGCAGGCAAGTGTCTTAGCCACTATGCTACCAGAGCTCCCTCACTTACCTATAGAGGGAGTATATAACTCAGTTATGGCTCCATCCTCTGTTCTGATTACCTAGTACCACCCACTAGAAAACCTAATTCTGTAATCAAGGAGAAAGGATTTAACTTTTGTTATATGCCATTGTTTTGTAGCTGTTATGTCTTCTAATCTTCAATGCAATTCTTCTAGGTAGAAATAATTATACTCACATTACAGTTGAGGAAACAGAGAGTCTGAGAGATTAAGCAATTTACCCATGGCTACACATTACATGGGGCAAATCTGCTGCAAAAGACCTATTTAAAGTGCCGAAAAGCAAAGATGTTACTTTGAGGACTAAGGTGGGCCTGACCCAAGGCAAAGTATTTTCAAGAACCCATTATGCACAAGAAAGCTAAATAATGAATGAGGAAAACCTAAGTATTAATGCCTTTGAATTATAGTGTTGGTGAAGAATATTAGATACACCATAGACTGCTAGAAGAACAAACAAATCTGTCTTGGAAGACATATAGCCAGAATAATACTCCTTGGAAGCGAGGATGGTGAGACTTCGTCTCAAGTACTTTGGACATGTTATCAGGAGGGACCAGTCCCTGGAGAAAGGCATCATGCTTAGTAAAGCAGAGGATTACCTCAAAGGGGGAAGACCCTCAGTGAGATGGATTGACAGTGGCTGCAACAGTGGCCTCAAACATGGCAATGATTGTGAGGATGGCACAGGACTAGGCATTGTTTTATTCTGTTGCATGTACATACTGACTCCATGTCAACTAACAACAGCAGCAGCTAATAAAAGGATGAATTGAGATATAAGTGAGGTCTAATTCCAAAACCCCTTACTTTAATAGGCTGTAACCGCTCATGAATCTGTAATCTTCAAACTCAACATTGCCCAAAGTGTATTGGCCAAAACAGATGTTAATAGGCATTCTGAAATAAATACTAGGTTAAAAAAAGTTAAACGGTCTCTTTATTGCAAGACCTCTGGAGCCTTTTTTATAATAACATGCAGTGTGACTATCCAAGTGAGAATTTATTTATTTACATCCAAACCAAACAAAATCAAAACTCACAGCCATCGAATCGATTTCAACTCATAGCAACCCCTCCTTGGGTGTCCCAGGCGGTATCTCCATGCAAGTAGATTCCCCAATCTTCTTTCTGAGGGCAGCTGGTGGGTTTGAACTGCCAGCCTTCTGGTTAGCAGTCAAATGCCTTCGGCACTACACCACCAGAGCTAGGGTTCCCCAAATGTAACTGACCCTGAAACCATTCACAGAGGATCTAGCAAGAGCAATGTTTGGTGTAAAATGCTCTAGAAAATGTGAAATTTTACATTTCAACTCTAATTTGAATTCTATTTGAACTGCAATGCTTACTAACCATAACCTGATTCTTTACCCTAATTCCAGCTGTAATTCTACCCTTCACTGCAACCCAATCTTTAATACTAGTGTTAACAGCATCCCGAGCAAAACATACTTCTTTGAAGGAGAGGGCCTTATGAACTTCAAGGTTTCCTATTTGTTATTGAGAGCTGTCTGAATTTCCCCATAGTGATATTGCCACATGTGGGAAACTTCAGAAAATAGCAGCTGGGAACGAAATTTGTTTTCTACCCATTGACAAGTGTCTATGAGCAAATTCTGTGTGTCAGAGTAGAACTGTGCTTCATAGAGATTTCAATGGCTGATTTTTCAGAAGTAGATCTCCAGGCCTTTCTTTCAAGATGCCTTTGCATGAACTTAAACCTCCAGTCTTTGAATGAGCAGCCAGGTTATTAACTATATGCATAACCCAAAGAGTCCAAATTTTCCTTTAGAAACCTATAAATTGTTGTCATATTTATTTTATATATGTATTAGTATTATAATATCTAATCATTGTAAGGGAGCTCTGGTAGCATAGTGCCTAAGGCACTTGACTGCTAACCAGAAGGTTGGTGGTTCAAACCCACCAGCCACTCCTCAGAAGGAAGACGGAGCAATCTACTTCCCTAGTGATACTTGGAAACCCAAGGAGGGGTCGCTATGAGTCGGGTCCGACTCGACGGCACATAACAACAACAGTAATCATTGTACAGTTATCCCTCTGTGGGGAGTTGGTTTCAGGACACTCCACCCCCACCCCCATAGATACCAAATCCCACGAATGCTCAAGTTCTTTATATAAAATAGCATAATATTTGCATATAACCTACACACATCATCCCATATATGTTAAATCATCTTTAGATTACTTATAATACCTAATACAATATAAATGCTACATAAATAGTACTATACACTCCCTCATAGCCTTTGAAGGATTGCTTTGACCACAAAATTGCTTAACACCCCCCCTAAGTATTTTTCATCTGTAGGTGGTTGGATCTGTGGCTGGTTGAACCCACAGATGTGGGACCCACTGATACAGAGATCCAACTGTGTATAATAAATTGACTAAAATTAGCCTAATAAGTAGCCAATCCACCACCCTCTGTCAGATGGCTCTGATGTACCTTACCTCTCTGGTACTTGTTGTTGTTGTGGTTATGTGCCATCGAGTCAGACCCGACTCATAGCGACCCCTCCTTGGGTTTCCGAGGCAGTATCACTATGGAAGTAGATTGCCCAACCTTCCTTCCGAGGAGTGGCTGGTGGGTTTGAACCGCCAGCCTTCTGGTTAGCAGTCAAGTGCCTTTGGGCACTATGCTATCAGCGCTCCCCTCTGGTACTCAGTGTCCTCATATTCAAGTTAAACAAATTCAAGTTAATAAAGCCCAGGTTATCCACTTCCTAAGACCCAGGAGACCCAGATCCTTCAATAAACTGTTATCCTCTGATTCCCTTTCAACTGTATAGAACTTGGCCACATACTTCTACATTATACTAGAGAATGGAATTTTCAAATCAAATTATTTTTACTGTGTACATATCAATAAAAATTATAGCACATTAAATATATATACATTATCCACATGTACACTGTATATATGTCTATACTGGTTGTGTGGAGGTGACTCTGTGTGTTTCAGAGTAGAGCTATGCTCCACTGGGTTTTGAATGACTGTGATCTTTTGGAAGTAAATCCAAGCCTTGCCAACAAATAAAAGTCCAGGCCCAGAAAGTTACACTGAAGAATTCTACCAAACATTCAGAGAAGAACTGACACCAGTCCTACTCAAACTATTCCAGAACATAGAAAAAGATGGTCTCCTCCCAAATTCATTTTATGAAGCAAGCATAACCTTGATACCAAAACACAAAAAGACATAACTAAAAAGGAAAACTATAGACCAATATCCCTCATGAATATAGATGCAAAAATCTTCAACAAAATCCTAGCCAATAGATTCCAACAACATACCAGAAAAATAATACATCATGAGCAGATGAGGTTCATACCAGTTATGCAAGGATGGTTCAACATCAGAAAAACAATCAATTTAATCCATCACATAAGTAAAATAAAGGAAAAGAATCACTTGATCATATCAATTGATGCAGAAAAAGCATTTGATAAAATCCAACACATATTCCTGATAAAAACTCTTAGAAAAATAGGAATAAAAGGGAAATTCCTCAACATAATAAAGACATATATGTAAAACCAACAGCCAGCATTATTCTCAATGGAGAGAGACTGAAACCATTCCCCTTGTGAACCAGAACCAGATGAGGATGCTCTTTATCACTACTATTCAACATTGTATTGGAAGTCCTAGCCAGGGCAGTAAAGTAAGAAAGAGAAATCACAGGCATCCAAATTGGTAAGGAAGAAGTAAAATTATCCCTATTTGCTGATGATATGATCCTATATATAGAAAACCCAAGAGACTCGACAAAAAAATACTACTGGAACTAATTGAGAGATTTAGCATAGTGGCAAGATACAAGATCAACATACAAAAATCAATTGGTCCTCTACACCAGCAAAGAGACTGGTGAAAAGGAAACAAGGAAATCAATACCATTTACAGTAGCTACCAAAGAAATAAAATACTTGGGAATAAATCTTACCAGGGACACAAAAAACCTATACAAAGAAAACTATAAAACACTACTTCAAGAAACCAAAAGAGATCTATGAATATGGAAAAACATACTATGCTCATGGATAGGAAGATTGAATATTGTGAAAATATCAGTTCTACCCAAAACAATCTATCCATTCAATACAATCCCAATCCAGATCCCATCAACATTCTTTAAGGACATGGAATAAACAATGACTAATTTTATATGGAAAGAGAAGAGACCATGGATAAGCAAAACACTATTGACAAAGAACAAAGTAGGAAGTCTCACACTCCCAGATTTCAAAACCTATTATCCAGCCACTGTAGTCAAAACAGCATGGTATTGGTACAATGATAGACACACAGACCAGTGGAACAGAATTGAGAACCCAGAAATAGATCCATCAATCTATGCTCAGCCAATCTTTGACAAAGGGCTGAAATTCATTCAATGGGGAAGAGATATTCTCTTTAACAAATGGTGCTGGCAAAAGTGGTTATCCATTTGCAGAAAAATGAAACAAGATCCATACCTCACACCATACACAAAAATGAATTCCAGATGGTTCAAAGACTTAAATGTGAAACTATAATGTTTATCTCTAAAATTTATTAAAAAAACTCCAACACCTCAACAACAAAAAGACAGTCCAATTAAAAAATGGCAGAAGACATGAATAGACACCACTAAAGAGGATATTCAGGCAGCCAACAAAACATGAAGAAATATTTGTGATTATTAGCCATTAGAGAAATGCAAATCAAAACAATAATGAGATACCATCTCACCCCAGCACTAATAACAAAGTTCAGTAACACAGAAAATAACAAATGCTGGCAAAGATGTGGAGAGATTGGGATTCTCATACACTGCTGGTGGGACTGTAAAATGATATAACCACTATGGAAAGCAGTATGATGATTCCTTAAAAAGATGGAATTAGAAATACCATTTGACCCAGCAATCCCATTACTAGGTATATATCCTAAAGAAGTGAGAGACTGGCTAAGAACAAATATGTGCACACCCATGTTCATCGCAGCACTATTTACAATAGCAAAAAGATGGAAACAACCTACATGACCATCAACTGAAGAATGGATAACCAAACTATGGTACATACACACACTGGAATACTATGCTACACTAAAGAATAATGTAGAATCTGCAAAATACCACATAAAGTGGATGAACTTGGAGGGCATTATGCTGAGTGAAATAAGTCAATCACAGAAGGACAAATATTGTATTAGTTAACTATTGTAAAAAGTCAAGAAATGGTTTATATTGTTGTTCTTGTTAAGTGCCATCGCATCATCTCTGACTCATAGCGACCCTATGCACAGCAGAATGAAACACCGCCCAGTCCTGAGCCAGCTCCATGATTCTTGCTACACTTGAACCCATAGCTGCCACCACCTTGTCAATCCACCTTGTTGAGGGCCTTCCCCTCTTTCATTGACCCTCCACCTTACCAAGCATGACATCCTTCTGCAGGGAGTCATCCCTTCTGACAACATGACCAAAGTACGTGTGACTAAGTCTGGCAATTCTTGCCTCCAAGGAGCATTCTAGCTGCACTTCCTCCAGGACAGACCAGTTAGTTCTTTTAGCAGTCCACAGTACTTTCAGCATTCTTTGCCAGCACCACAGCTCAAAATCATCAATTCTTCTTCGGTCCTCCTTATTCATTGTCCATCTTTCACATGCATATGAGGTGATTGAAAATACCATGGCTTGTGTCAGGCACATCTTAGTCCTCAAGGAGACATCTTTGCTCTTCAGTTCTTGAAAGAGGTCCTTTGCAGCCGATTTGCCCAATGCTATACGACATTTGATGTCCTGACTGCTGCTTCCATTGGTGTCAATTGTAGAACCAAGCAATGTGAAGTCTTTCATTTCAATATTTTCTCCATTTATCGTAATGCTGCTTATAGGTCCAGATGTGAGGATTTTTATTTTCTTTATATTGAGATGTAATCCATACTGCAGACTGTATTCTTCAGTCTTCTTCAGTAAGTACTTCAAGTCATCCTCACTTGCAGCAAGCAAAGTTGTGTCATCAGCGTATCGCAGGTTGTTAATGATTCTTCCTCCAATCTTGATGCCACGTTCTTCTTCATATAGTCCAGCTTCTCAGATTAGTTGCTCAGCATACAGATTGAGTAAGTATAGTGAAAGGATACAACCCTAACACATTCCCTTCTTGATTTTAAACCATGCAGTGTTCTCTTTTTCTGTTTGAATGACACCCTCCTGGTCTATGTGCAGGTTCCTCATGAGTGTAATTAAGTGTTCTGGAATTCCCATTCTTCTCAATGTTATCTACAATTTGTTATGATCCACACAATCAAATGCTTTTGCATAGTCAATAAAACACAAGTAAACATCTTTCTGGTATTCTTTACTTTGAGCCAAGATCCAGCTGACATCAGCAATGATATCCCTCATTCCACTTCCTTTTCTGAATCCACCCTGCACCCCTGAAAGTTCTCTGTCAATATACTGCTGCAACCGTTTTTGAATTATCTCCAGTAATATTTTACTCACATGCAATATAAATGATATTGTTCGATAATTTCCACATTCTATGGGATCACCTTTCTTTGGACTGGGTACAAATATGGATCTCTTCCAGTCAGTTGGCCAGATAGCTGTCTTCCAAATCTCTTGGCATAACCGAGTGAGTGTCTCCAGCAGGGCATCCGTATGTTGAAACATCTCAATGGGCATTCTGTCAATTTCTGGAGCATTGTTCCTCACCAATTCCCTCAGTGCAGCTTCAACCTCTTCCCTCAATACCATTGGTTCTTGAAAATACGCCATCTCCTAAAATGGATGAAGATCGACCAGTTCTTTCTGGCACAGTGACTCTGTATATCTTCCATCTTCTTTTGATGCTTCCTGCATCATTCAATATTTTGCCCATTGAATCTTTCAATATTGCAACTCGGGGCTTAAATTTTTTCCTCAGTTCTTTCAGTTTGAGAAATGCTGAGCATGTTATTCCCTTTTGGTTTTCTAATTACAGGTCTTTGCACATTTCATTATACTAATTGGCTTGGTCTGCTCAAGCTGCTCTTTGAAATCTTCTGTTCAGCTCTTTTATCTTGTAATTTCTTCCATTTTCTTTAGCTACTCTTTGCTCAAGGCAAGTTTCAGAGTGTCTTCTGACATCCACTTTGGTCTTGTCTTTCTTTCTCATATTTTTAATGACTTCTTGCTTTCTTTATGGATGATGCTCTTGATGTCATCCCACAATTCTTCTGGTTTTCGATCATTGGTGTTCAATGCATCAAATCTATTCTTTAGATGGTCTCTAAATTCAGGAGGGATATATTCAAGATCATATTCTGGCTCTTGTGGACTTGTTTTAATTGTCTTCAACTTCAAGTTGAACTTGCATATGAGCAGTTGATGATCAGTTCCACAATTAGCTCCTGGCCTGGTTTTGGCTGAAGATACTGAGCTTTTCCATAGCCTCTTGGCACAGATGTAGTCAATCTGATTTCTGTGTACTCCACCTGGCGAAGTCCACATGTATAGCCACCGTTTGTGTTGTTGAAAAAATGTATTTGCTATGAATAAGTCATTGGTCTTGCAAAATTCTATCATGTGATCTCCAGCGTTATTTCTGTCACCAAGGCCAAATTTTCCAACTACCAGTGATTCTTTTTTGTTTCCAACTTTTTAATGCCAATCACCAGTGATGAGCAACACATCTTGATTGCATGTTCAGTCAGTTTCAGACTGCAGAAGTTGATAAAATTCTTCAATTTCCTCATCTTTTGCCTTGATGGTTGGTGCACAAATTTGAATAATAGTCATATTAACTGGTTGTAATAGTTGTAGCTGTGTGTCAACTTGGCTGGACCCCAGTTCTGTGTGGTTGTTCCCATGATGGGATCGGATGACTGTGTTCTGAGTGGCTAATCTGCCCAAGGGGAGTTTCCCTAGGGGTGTGGCCTGCTTCCAGGATATCCAGGGACATCCTGGGAAGAGAGACATTCTTTGGTGGACCCTGGTGTGTTGACTACAACCTTCCATGAGTGAGCAGCCCACT
>NW_006921649.1:12790621-12795485 GCF_000298275.1 Orycteropus afer afer | reverse complement strand
TGTAGGTGTGTGGATATTATCCTGTCACTGATAGCATTGTACTTTAGGACAGATCTTGAAACATCTTTTGTGATGATGAATGCCACGCCATTCCTCTTCAATTTGTCATTCCTGGCATAGTAGATCATATGGTTGTCTGATTCAAAATGGCCAAAACTGGTCCATTTCAGCTACTAATGCCTACGATATCAATCTTTATGCATTCATTTTTGACAACTTCCAATTTTCCTAGATTCATAGTTCATACATTCCATGTTCCAATTATTAATGGATGTTTACAGCTGTTTCTCCTCAATTTGAGTCATGCCACATCAGCACATGGAGGTCCTGAAAGACTTTATGCATATCATTAAGGTTGGTTCTACTCTAATGAGGCAGCTCTTTCCCAGTCCTATCCTGAGTGCCTTCCAGCCCAATGGGCTAGTCTTCCTGCACTGTGTTGGACAATGTTTCCAAGCTATTCATAAAGTTGTCCAGTAATGTATCAGACAGCGTTTCTCTGCTATTCATAAGGTTTTCCCTGACCAGTTTTTGAGAAGTGGATGGCCTCCTCCTTCTTCCTAGTCTGTCTTAGTCTGTAAGCTGCGTTGAAACCTGTGCACCATGTGAAACTCTGCTGGCATCTGAATCACTAGTGACACAGCCTCAAGCCTCACAGTAATGTACAAGCCTCACAGGATGACAAACTGACAGACAAGTTTGTCTCCCTTAGCTGCCGGCAACCTCTGCACCCTCCTCTTACCTAATTCCTACCTGAAACTTGATACTCTGTGGTCCCTGGCCACTCCTGGTCCCTCCCCTTCCTGGCTCTAAGGGGCTTGGGGCCTAGCCTTGCTTCCCACCCCTTTTAACATGGATATCCTGCTACTTGTAAAGGTTTATAAGAGAAAAAAAAACCACCTTTCTGGTATTCTTTACTTTCAGCCAAGACCTATCTGACATCAGCCAAGAGATCACTCACTCCACTGAGCTCACTCCACATCCTGTTCTGAATCCAGCTTGCATTTCTGGAATTTCCCTGTGAATATATAATTGTTTTTAATTGTCTTCAGCAAGATTTTATTTGCATATGATATTGTTTGATAATTTCCACATTCTGTTGGATTACCTTCCTTTGGAATGAGTACAAATATGGATCTCTTCCTGTCAGTTGGCCAGGTAGCTAGCTGTCTTCTAAATTACTTGGCGTAGGCGAGTAATTGCCTCCAGCACAGCATCCATTTGTTGAAACATCTCAATGGGTATTCCATCAATTCCTGGAGCCTTGTTCTTCGCCAATTCCTTCAGTGCAGCTTGGACTTCTTCTTCAATACCATTTGTTCTTGATCATATGCCACCTCCTGAAATAGTTGAACATCAAACAATTCTTTTTTTGTACAGTGATTCTGTGGATTCCTTCCATCTTCTTTTGATGCTTTCTGCATCATTCAATATTTCACCCATAGAATCTTTCCAATATTGCAACTTGAGACTTGAATTTTTTCTTCAGTTCTTTTACTTATTAAGCTCCCTAAGAACTGTTGGATACTTGTTGTTTTTGCCAGTTGCTCTCAAGTCAGCTCTTGGTGACCCTGTGTACAACTTAAAACATTGTTTGGTCCTGGGTCATCTTCACAATTGTTAGTGTGCTTAAGTCCATTGTTGCAGCCATTGTATATTTTGAGAGCCTTCCAGACAAGGCAGCTCATCTTTTAGCACTATATTGGTTAATATTCTGATCACAGGGTTTTCATTGGCTCATTTTCAGAAGTAGGTTGCTAGGCCTTTTTTCTATTCTGTCTTAGTCTAGAAGCGCCATTTAACCTGTCCACTGTGGGTAACTCTGCCAGTATTAGAAATACCAGTGGCATAGCTTCCAGCATTACAGCAACACACAAGCCACCAGAGTACGACAAACTGACAGATGGGTGGTAAATTCAGTACCTGTTAGACTAATTTTAGTCAAGTTAGCATGTATAATAATTATTACATATAATAATAATAATAATATATTCACAAAGTGAAAAGTGTCTGAAGAATGAGCTAAAAATTATATAATGAAAAGGTATAATATTTCACTGCATCCTAACCAATAGCTTGTCTTATCCTCCCCCTAGGATGTGTGGCTCGCACTTTGTAAACTACCACCAAGGAAAAATTACAGAGTTTGGGGCAGACAGATCAAGGGTTGAGTACTGACTTTGATTCACACTTTACTTCTCTGATACTCAGTGTCCTCATCTGTAAGATGGGGGCAATAGTGCTTTTATAATAGAGTCATTATGAAGATTAGTGCACACAGTTGTTGTTATATGCCATCAAGCCAGTTCCAACTCATAGTGACCCTATGTACAACAAAACAAAACACTGTCTGGTCCTGTGCCATTCTCACAATCATTGCTATGTTGGAGTCCATGGTTGCATCCACTGTGTCAGTTCATCTCATTGAGGATCTTCCTCTTTTTTGCTGACCCTCTACTTTACCAAGCATGATATCCTTCTCTAGGGACTGGTCCCTTCTGACAACTTGACCAAAGTAGGTGAGATTAAGTCTGGCCATTCTCACTTCCAAGGAGCATTCTGGCTCCACTTCTTCCAAGACAGATTTATTCATTCTTCTGGCGGTCCATGATATTTCCAGTATTCTTCTCCAACACCACAATTCAAAAGAATCAACTCTTCTTCAGTCTTCCTTATTCATTGTCCAGCTTTCACATGCATAAGAGACAATTGAAAATACCAAGGCTTGGGTTAGGCACACCTTAGTCTTCAACGTGACATCTTTGCTCAATACTTTAAAGAGGTCTTTTGCAGCAGATTTGCCCAGTGCAGTATGTAGTCTGATTTCTTGACGCCTGCTTCTATGGGTGTTGATTACGGATCCAAGTACAATAAAATATTTGACAACTTCAATCTTTTCTCCATTTATCATGATGCTGCTTATTGGTCCCATTGAAAGGATTTCATTTTCTTTAGGTTGAGCTGTAATACATATTGCAGACTATAGTCTTTAATCTTCATCAGTAGTGCTTCAAGTCACCTATACTTTCAGCATGCAAGGTTGTGTCATCTGTATATCGCAGGTTGTTAAATGAGTCTTCCTCCAATCCTGATGCCGCATTCTTCTTCATATAGTCCAGCTTCTCAGATTATTTGCTCAGCATACAGATTGAATAAATCCGGTGAAAGGATACAACCCTGACGCACTCCCTTCCTGATTTTAAACCATGCAGCCACTCCTCAGAAGGAAGATGAGGCAATCTACTTCCATAGTGATACTGCCTCGGAAACCCAAGGAGGGGTCGCTATGAGTCGGGTCTGACTCGATGGCACATAACAACAACAACAACAACAGTATCTCCTTGCTCTGTTTGAACAATTGCTTCTTGGTCTATGTACAAGTTCCTCATAAGCACAATTAAGGGTTCTGGAATTCTCATTCTTCTCAATGTTATCCATAATTTGTTATGATCCACACAGTCAAATCCCTCTGCATAGCCAGTAAAACACAAGTAAACATCTTTCTGGTATTCTTTGCTTTCAGCCAAGATCCATCTGACATCAGCAATGATATCTCTTTCCACATCCTCTTCTGAATCCAGCTTGCATCTCTGGATGTTCACTGTCAATACACTGCTGCAACCATTTTTGAATTATCTTCAGCAAAATTTTACTTGGGTGTGATATTAACAATATTGTTTGATAATTTCCACATTCTATTTTATCACCTTTATCAGAATGGGCACAAATATGGGTCTCTTCCAATCAGTTGGCCAGGTAGCTGTCTTTCAAATTGCTTCCCATAGATGAGTAAGTGCCTCCAGCGCTGCATCCATTTGTTGAAACATCTCAATGAGTATTCCATCAATTCCTAGAGCCTTGTTTTTTGCCAGTTCCTTCAGGGCACCTTCACCTTTCTCCGTCAATAGCATTGGTTCTTGATCATATACCGCTTCCTGAAATGGATGAACATTGACCAATTCTTTTTGGTACAGTGACTCTGTGTATTCCTTCCGTCTTCTTTTGATGCTTCCTACATCATTCAATATTTTTCTCATAGAACCCTTAAACATTGCAAATTGAGGCTTGAATTTTTTCTTCAGTTCTTTCACCTTGAGAAATGCCCAGTGTGTTCTCTCTTTTGGTTTTCTAACTCCAGGTCTTTGCACATTTCATTAAATAATTGACTTTGTCTTCTTGAGCTACTCTTTGAAATCTGTTCAGCTCTTTTATCTTGTCATTTCTTCCATTTGCATTAGCAACTCTGTGTTCAAGAGCAAGTTTCAGAGCCTCTTCTGACATCCATTTTGGTCTTTTCTTCTTTTCCTGTCTTTTTAATGATGTCTCGCTTTCTTCATGTATGATATATATATATTTTTTTTGCAAATATTCAGTAGTCCTTTATTATTCTTTAGCAACCAATAATTTTATAATTTTACGGATTTAAAAAAGAAAGACTAAAAAACTATCACAAGTTATAAAATTTGTGCTGAATTTGAAATCAAAATTATAAACTATAAACCAAGTATCACTTAGTATTGTCCCTTTCCTGTAATTACAACAGGTATTATGTATGTGGCATCATCTTTGTTTTAGGAATCAGTACCAAATTGGTAATATTTGTCTTTTAGATTACCATAAACACGCAATAGTTCATTCAGCAAGACAAAAATCCTATTACCTCCCACAAACAAAAGCACCATCTCTTATCTAGAGTTCTTTGTGTTATTTACTATTTCTTAACCACTGGCACAAGACCTAACTAAAAGAGGGTCCAGATCATTGTAACTGGCCAAATGTTATTTTTATTTATTTTTTTAAATACATTTTATTGAAATATAATTTATGTACAGTGAAATACACAAAACTAAAGTGACATGTGTCA
>NW_006921649.1:12784812-12787649 GCF_000298275.1 Orycteropus afer afer | reverse complement strand
CTGCAGCCCTTGGTGACCAGGACTGATCTTTAGGTCAATTCTCAGGTCCCAATGGTGACTTGGAAATATTCAGGCTGTTGGTCTTGTCAGAGTAGCTGACAGTCCGCACCTGCAACTGTCTCTGTACTCATTGTTTTCGTTCAGGTTTTTCCACAAGTTGGTGCCTAATCCACTTCTGTATAGTTCCTTTCAAAGCTCAGGGTTCCAGGATTATCTTCTGTATCTCTGTCAATTGGTTTTATTTTCTTTGTTGAAGAGGATATGTGTCGCTTGTCTGCCTATTCCTCCATCTTACCGGAAGTTCCCCATGTATGATATTCTTGATGTCATCTTACAACTCATCTAGTTTTTGTTCATTGATGTTCAATGTGTCAAATGTGTTCTTCAGATGGTCTCTAAATTCAGGTGGGATATACTCAAGGTATATTTTGGCTCTTGTGCACTCATTTTAATTTTCTTCAGCTTCGATTTTAACTTGCATATGAGCAATTGATGATCTGTTTCAGTCATCTCTTGGCTTTGTTTTGACTGATGATATTGAGCATCTCCATCATCTCTTTCCACAGATGTAGTTGATCTGATTCCTATGTATTCCATATGGTGAGGTTGATGTGTATAGCCGCTGTTTATGTTGTTGAAAAAAGGTATTTGAAATGGATAAGTCATTGATCTTGCAAAATTCTATCATGCAATCTCTGGCATCAATTCTATCACCAAGGCTGTATTTTCCAACTAGCAATGATTCTTTGTTTCCAACTTTCATATTCCAATCACCAGTAATAATCAGTACATATTGATTGCATGTTGATCAATTTCAGACTGCAGAAGTTGGTAAAAATATGCAATTTCTTCATCTTTGGCTTTAGTGGCTGGTGTGTAAATTTGAATAATAGTAGTATTAACTGGTCTTCCTTGTAGGCATATGGATATTATCTTATCAGTGGCAGTACTGTACTTCAGAATAGATCTTTAAATATTCTTTTTGACAATGACTGCCATGCCATTCGTCTTCAATTTGTCATTCCTGGCATAGTAGACCATATGATTGTCTGATTCAAAATGGCCAAAACCAGTCCATTTCAGCTCACTAATGCCTAGGATATTGACCTTTATGTATTCCATTTCATTTTTGACAACTCCTAACTTTACTGCATTCATACTTCATACATTCCATGTTCCAGTTATTAATGGATGTTTGCAGCTGTTTCTTCCCATTTTGAGTCATGCCCCATCAGCAAATGGAGGTCCTAAAAGCTTTACTCCATTCACATCCTTAAGATCAACTCTACTTGGAGGAGGCAGATATTTCCCAGTCATATTTTGAGTGCCTTCCAACCTGAGGGGTTCATCTTCTGGCACTATATCAGACAATGTTTCAGGGCCATTCATAAAATTTTTCAGTAATATATCAGACAGTGTTTCACTGTTATTCATAAAGTTTTCACTGGCCAATATTTTTAGTAGTGGATGGCCCATCCTTCTTCTCAGTCTGTCTTAGTCTGGAAGCACCACTGAAACCTGTCCACCATGGACAGGTATTTTAAATACTGGTGGCATAGCCTCTAGCCTCGTAGCAACACACAAGCCACCACAGTATGACAAACTGACAGATGAGTTGTGGATTTTACCCATAGAATCCTTCAGTGTTGCAACTCAAGTCTTCAGTTCACCAAAGTAAATGAGACAACGTCTGCCATCCTCACTTCTGAGAAGCATTCTGGCTGTACTTCTTCCAAGAAGTTCATTGTTCTGGCAGTTCTTGGTATATTCAGTGTTTTTTGCCAACACCACAATTCAAAGGCATCAATTCTTCTTCCTCTTTTTTATTCATTGTCCAGCTTTTGCTACATATGAGGCAATTGAAAATACCATGTCTTGGGTCAAGTGCACCTTAGTCCTCAAAGTGATATCTTTTTAACACTAGCACACAGTAGGCACTTCTAATTGTTGTTAGCTGACATCAAATATTGTTTCTGTGAAAAGTAAAAAAGTATTAACAATCTTCAGACATTTTCATTGTTACAGTGGTTAAGCTTACCTGCTAACTGAAAAGTCAGCAGTTTGAACCTACCAGCTGCTCTTAGAGAGAAATATGAGGCAATCTGCTTCCATAAGGATTTACAACCTTGGAAAGACTATGGGGCAATTTTACTCTGTCCTATAGGCCGCTATGAGTCCAAATAGACTCCACAGCAATGGGTTTTAGTGCAGGAGTTAGCAAACTTTTTCTTACATAGATAGTAAATATTTTGGGCTTTGTGAGCCAAGAGGCAAACAAGAATGTTAATGTTGGGTATTTATATAACTATTTAGAATGCAACTATTTAAAAAATGTAAAAACTATTCTTAACTCACAGGCTGTAAAAAACAGGCAGCTGCACAGATTAGGCCCAAGGGCTTTGGTTTGCTGACCTCTGGCTTAGCATATATTCATCTTCTACTTTATTATGTTTCTGTAAATGAGAGATTTTCCAAAATGTGTTTATGGAACATCACTGTCTCTACATGATTATGAAAAAAGGGTTCTGTGATCAAATCCATTTGGCAAACACTTGTATGTGTATCCTCTACCCCTCGCTTCTTCAAGAGTCATGTCACATACTAGCACTTTAAAGGCTCTGAGAAGTCCCACAATAAGGAAGCCCGTTTAACATTGTTTAATCCAGTGTTTTCAAAATGTATTTGACAACCAAATACTCTTTTTCATGTAACACTTATGAACATCCCACAAAACATATTTTGGAAAATGCTGCTGTAGATCCTAAAATGAATCATTCTTCAGAATTTGACTGTATTAAATTGAATTACAGAGCCCTCATAGTGCAGTGGTTAAGCAC
>NW_006921649.1:12783928-12784442 GCF_000298275.1 Orycteropus afer afer | reverse complement strand
GCACGAGGCTGGTCCCCATGAGGCAGAGGTCAAAGATGTCCCAAATGTCCAAACTACCATGCCACTCCATCATTTCAGACATTAACTCCTCCTCCCCCTCCTCCTCCCAGTAATTTCCCCAGTCTTAGGGTTCTGAATTTCACTGTAACGCCTCACAGAACTCACAGACACCCAAGGGTTTGTCTCACGTAGTAGTGGTTGAGGCTGGCAGGCTGGCGAGTCCCGAGTCCGTGAGTAGGTCTGGCGGATCCTCCCAACTCTCGGGGTTTGATGAACCTCGATCAGCAGATCAGGTGACGGCTGATGTCCCAAATCCAGGGGTGAGATGAGGATGATCCAAGACACAAAGCCGGAGCAAGAGGGGGGGCGAATCTTCCCCTGTGAAAGCAAACTGTGACTGACTCTTTTCCAAGATTGGGATAGAGAAAAAGGCATTTGCAAGATCAACCACTGAGTACCAGTCTCCTTTGGCCTGTTGTATTTTCTGCACCACTGATACCATGTCTGGAACAGC
>NW_006921649.1:12765841-12781448 GCF_000298275.1 Orycteropus afer afer | reverse complement strand
AAATGTCCAAACTACCATGCCACTCCATCATTTCAGACATTAACCCCTCCTCCTCCTCCTCCCACCTATGTTAGCTACTATCCTCAGCAGAGTAACCAGGCTAACTTGGTCCTCAGTTTCTATAGGACTGCAGATTTGCTGATTGTTCTTCCTGTATTTATCTCAGGACCATAAGATTGTTCACTTGGAAAGCCCTGTGGAAGATTCTCTTTGGAGCATCAAGAGGCCTCGCAGCATGTATGAACTTGGAGAAGCACATACCAGCTACTGCATATCCTTGGTGGGGATCTGAGAACAAGGTTATTTCCTTGCTGTTGTGAAAATGGATTTGATAAACTATTTTCACTGAATGTTTGCTGTTAATTTCTGAACCACGTTTTTTAAGTGGAGCTCTTTATATTTAAAAATTGTTACTCAAATGTGAGTTTGTACCCATCATTGAAAATATAACAAAGTTCTTTTTATTTTGTTTTGTTGTTGTTTGTTTGGGTTACCTAGTGCTGCTCTAACAGAAGATATCACAAATGTGTGGCTTTAACAAACAAAAGTTTATTCCCATACAGTTTTGGAGCCTAGAAGTCCGAGTTCAACCTGCCAGGCTCTAGGGGTTGGGTGAAAGCCCCTCAAACTTGAGCTTCAGCTCTGCCTTTTGCTCCTGGTCCACTGAAGCTAGAAGCTTCTCTTCACTCAGGCAGCTATTGTTGGCTGCTGAGGCTGACAAACCCAAGATCGACAAGTGTGGTAGTTAAATTTGTGTGTCAACTTGGCTAGGCCTGGTTGAGTGGCTGGGCAGCTGGATGTAGTATTCCCCATGATGAGACTGGTCATCAACTTCATAGTGGAATCTACCCTGAGCAGCTGAGTCACTGCCTTAGGGATGTGGTCTGCTTCCTGTATATAAGGAGAAGACTTGGGAATGATCTCTAGCTTATAGCACACTTGAACCCTGCATGTTGTTGTTCAGCAGCCTGCCATGCTCTGCAGATCTTGGGACTTTCAATGGACTTGAATCAATGCCCTGTTATGTGGTTTGGTAATATGGAGACTGTACCTCTTTACTTGTCAACCTTGGGCTTGTCAATCTCAGCAGCCAGCAGCTGTCTGAGTGAAGAAAAGCCCCTAGCTTCAGTGGGCCAGGAACTGAAGCCCAAGGTTGAGAGGCTTTCACCCAGCCCTTGGAGCCTGGCACTTTGAACTCGGACTTAAAGCCTTCAAACTGTGAGAGAAAAAAACTCCTGTTTGTTCAAGCCATCCCATTTGTGGTATATTCTTGTCAGAGCAGTACTGGGTAACCAAGAACAGATTATGGTACTGAGAGAGTGGGGTGGTACTCTGACAGATACTTAAAATGTGGAAATAGCAGCAGAGTGCATCCTTGACCCAAAACTCTGGCAAACAGACCCAGTCATGCGGCATGAGAGATGGCAGTAACAGAGCCCAGAGACCAGCATGACACAGCAACAGCCTCACCAGCACATGGAGGAGAAAGCTGGATGCCATTGGGTAAGCGGCTTCCTGGCAGAGTGGGTTACTTTCGGGTGTTAGTAGGTAGAAGAGACTGGCATGAAATGGAGTAGCAGGTTGGCTGGCCCACAGAGCAAGAAAGCTGAATGCTTTTTGGGCAGGAAGATTTCCAGCAGAGTGGGTTGCCTTTGGCATTAATCAGCAGAGACAGAGACCAAGGAAACAGGAAGCAAAGCTGCTTCAACTTCAAGGATAGGACCATGGCCTTTGGGAGTGGAACCACCACAAACCCTAGGTTTCAAACAGCCAGACCTTTACCAACTTGGTTCTGGAGTGTGGGGCTGCTTGTTCATGTGAACCAGTGGGATGGAGCCATAGTTGCTGCCCAAGAATGAGGGGGCAGGGCTGCCCTGGCCAAAAGGGAGAGGAATAGGCCCACCAGGCCAAGGGAGTGAGGTTCCTACTCAGGCACTAGGGGACTGGAGCCACCCAGTGAAGGAGATCTGTATAGATGCCACCCATTGAAGGTCTATATAGGTGCCAAGTTGACAAGGGGTGGAACTGTGGTAGTTAAGTTTGTGTATAAACTTGGTTGGGCCTGGTTGAGTGGCTGGGCAGCTGGATGTAGTATTCCCCATGATGAGACTGGTAATCAACTCCATGGTGGAATCTACTGTGAGCAGCGGAGTAGCTGCCTTAGGGATGTGGTCTGCTTCCTGTATATAAGGAGAAACCTTGGAAATAGTCTCTAGCTTATGGCACACTTGAACCCTGCATGTAACTGTGTTGTTGTTCAGCAGCCTACCATGCTCTACTGATCTTAGGACTTTCAATGGACTTGTATCAATGGCCTGCCATGTAGTTTGGTAACATCAGGACTGTGCCATTTTATTTGTTGACCTTGGGCTTGTTAGCTTCAGCAGCCAGTACTGCCTGAGTGAAGAGATGGCTCTACCTTCAGTGGGCTAGAGCAAGAGGCAGAGCTGAAGCCCAAGGTCGAGGGGAACTCAGACTTAAAGCCTCCAAAATTTTAAGAGAATAAACTCCTGTTTGTTCAAGCCATTCCATTTGTGGTATATTCTTGTCAGAGTGTCACTAGGTAATCAAAACAACAAGTGAAAAGGCACAGTCCCAATATTACCAAAAGTTCCAAGATCAGTAGACAACATGGCAATCTACTGACTAAGGACTCAGCTACAATCAGGATTCAAGTGGGCCAAAAGCTACAGACCAGTCCTAAAGCTTCTCCTTATATACTGGGACCAGACCAAATCCCTAACGCAGCTACTCAGCTGCTCACAGTAGATTCCACCATGGAGTTGATTACCAGTCTCATCACGGGGAATAACTATATCCAGCTGCCTAGCCACTCAAAGCCAGGCCCAGCCAAGCTGACACATAACCTTACCTACCACATTTTTGTTGAGAATATACACAGGAAAGACATATACCACTTGAACAGTTTCTACACATACAATTCAGTAACATTGATTACATTCTTCAAGATGTGAAACCATTCTCATCCTCTTTTTCTGAGTTGCTCCCCCCCCCATTAACATAAACTCACTGCTCTGGAAGGTTGCAATCAAATCTTGAGTTACTGTTGTCAACTTGATGCCATATATAGATAGCTCTTTAAAAAGCATAATGCTCAAGGCAGACATTTTTTACTAGTTATGCTAAACTATTTTTTGATTTTAAGAAGGCTTCAGGAGATATTTTTGGTTTAAAGTTTAAAGATTACCTCAGGGCAATAGTTTCAGGGAATCATATAACCCCCATGGGTCCAGGAAGTCTAGAGTCCATAAGATTTTGAATTTCTGTTTTGTATTTTCCACCTTTTGGTCTGAATACCTCTATGAAATCTGATCAAAATGTTCAGTTCTGGTAGCTGAGCACCGTTCACTTCTTCTGGTCTCATGGCTAAGAAGGCAATTAGTTCATGGAGGCAATTAGTCACACATTGCATATTCTTCTATTCCTGACTCTCTTTGTTGCTCAAGGTGAAAAGAGACCAAGTGTAGAGGATTGGATGGCCACTTGCAAGTTAAAAGGTAACAAACTTCTTATAGACTCCCAAAATTCCACATAGACTTAAATGATTTTAATTATATTGTTACCTAAATATGTATAAGCCACATATGAACAACTTTGTTTTTGTAATTATTTTGTTGTTGTTGTCAGGTGCCATCAAGTGTCCTCCGACTGATAGCTACCCTACGTACAACAGAATGAAACACTGTCCAATCCTGTGCCATTCTCACAATTCTTGCTGTACCTGAGCCCATAGTTGCAGCCACTATGTCAATCCATCTCTTTGAGGGTCTTCCCCTTTTTCACTGACTCTCTACTTTGACAATCATGATATCCTTCTCCAGGGACTGGTCCCTTCTGACAACATGACCAAAGTATATGAGACAAAGCCTGGCCATTCTTGCTTCTAAGGAGCATTCCAGCTGCACTTCTTCCAGGGCAAAGTTGTTCATTTTACTTGCAGTCCTTGGTATTTTCTTTATTCTTCACCAGCACCACAATTCAGATGCATCATTCTTCTTTTGTCTTCTTTATTAACTGTCCAGCTTTCACAAGCGTATGAGGTGACTGAAAATACCATGGCTTGGGTTAGGAGCACCTTAGTCTTTGTTCTGGTTACTTAGTGCCTCTCTGACAAGAATATACCACAAATGGGATGGCTTGAAAAAACACGAGTTTATTCTCTTACAATTTGGGAGGCTAGAAGTCTGAGTTCAAAGTGCCAGGCTCTAAGGGCTGTGTGAAAGCCCCTTGACCTTGGGCTTCAGCTCTGCCTCTTGATTCTGGCCCAATGAAGCTAGAGGCATCTCTTTACTCAGGCAGCTCCTGGGTGCTGAGGCTGACAAGCCCAAGATTGACAAATAAAATGGCACAGTACTGATGTTACCAAACCACACGACAGGTCATTGATTCAAGTCCATTGAAAGTCCCAGGATTGGCAGAGTATGGCAGGCTGCTGAACAATGACTCAGCTACATGCAGGGTTCAATCGTGCCATAATCTAGAGACTATCCCCAAGGCTTCTCCTTATATAGGAAGCAGACCACATCCCTAAGGCAGCTACTCCGCTGCTCACAGTAGATTCCACCATGGAGTTGATTACTAGTCTCATCATGGAGAATACTATACCCAACTGCCCAGCCACTCAACCAGGCCAGCCAAGTTGACACACAAACTTAACTACCAGTCTTCAAAGTGACATCTTTGCTCATTAACATTTTAAAGAGATCTCAGATTGCAGCAGATTGGCCCAGTGCAAAACAATGTCTGATTTCTTGACTGCTGCTGCCATAGGTATTGACTGTGGGTCCAAGTAAAATGAAGTTTTTGACAACGTCAGTCTTTTCTCCATTTATCATAGTGTTGTTTATTGGTCCAGTTGTGAGGATTTTTACTTTCTTTATGTTGAGGTGTAATCCATTCTGAAGACTGTAGTCTTAATCTTCATCAGTGCCTCAAGTCATCTTAAGCAAGGTTGTGTCATTTGCATATCTCAGGTTGTTAATGAGTCTTCCTCCAATCCTGATGCTATGTTCTTCTTCATACAGTCCAGCTTCTCAGATTATTTGCTCAGCATATAGATTGAGTAAGTCTGGTGAAAGGATACAACCCTCATGCACACCCTTCCTGATTTTAAACCATGCATCCTCTCGTTCTGTTTGAATGACAGCCTCTTGGTCTATGTGTAGGTTTCTCAAGAGCACAATTAAGTGTTCTGAAATTCCTATTCTTCACAATGTTTTCCATAATTTGGGATGATCCACATAGTCAAGTGCCTTTGCATAGTCAATAAAACACAGGTATAACGTCTTTCTGGTGTTCTTTGCTTTCAGCCAAGATCCATCTGACAACAGCAATAATATCCCTCATTCCATGTCCTCTTCTGAATCCAGCTTGAATTTCTGGAAGTTCACTGTCAATATACTGCTGCAACTGTTTTTGAATTACCTTCAGCAAGATTTTACTTGCATATGATATTATTGATATTGTTTGATCATTTCCACATTCTGCTGGCTCACCTTTCTTTGGAATGGGCACAAATATTGATCTCTTCCAGTTAGTTGGCCAGATAACTGTTTTCCAAATTTCTTAACATAATTGAGTAAGTGCCTCCAGGGCTGCATCCCTTTGTTGAGACATCTCAATGGGTATTCCGTCAATTCCTGGAGCCTTGTTTTTTGCCAGTTCCTTCAGTGCAGATTGAATTTCTTCCTTCAGTACCACTGGTGCTTGATCATATGCTGCCTTCTGAAATGGTTGAATATTGACCAATTCTTTTTGGTACAAAGACTCTGTGTATTCTTTCCATCTTCTTTTGATGCTTCCTGCATCATTCAATATTTTGCCCATAGAATCCTTCAGTATTACAACTCAAGGTTTGAATTTTCATCAGTTCTTTCAGCTTGAGAAATGCTAAGCATATTCTTCCCTTTTGGTTTTCTAACTCCAGGTCTTTGCACATTTCATTATAGTACTTTACTTTGTCTTCTTGAGCCACCCTTTGAAATCTTCTGGTTAGCTCTTCTATTTCATCATTTCTTCCATTTTCTTTAGCTACTCTACATTCAAGAGCAAGTTTCAGAGTCTCTTCTGACTTCCATTTTGGTCTTTTTTTCCTTTCCTGTCTTTTTAATGATATTTTACTTTCTTCATGTATGATGTTCTTTTTTCTTTTTCTTTTTTTTTATTGTGCTTTGGGTGTGAATTTACCAAGCAGAATTTATTTTACATTCAACAGTTTGTGTACATTTGGTTTTACTCCCCGATTACCACCCCCAGCCCTAACCCACTTTCCTCCTCTCCCTTCCTTGTGACCCCCCACTCCCATCCCTGTGCCCTTCTTAGTTATGCACTCCAGCTTTCCCTCCATGTGAATGCTGTCCCTCTTGGTGCCCCATGGCTGACTGCTCCAAGGGGTGTTTTTCTGTAGAATAGGTGGGTACATTGCCGTGGGTTGGGTGTTCTACATCTAAGTCTTACTTTTGTTGGACTGAAAGCCAGTCCTTGGGAGTGAGTCTTATCCCAGGCCCGAAGTGTATTCCAGGGCCATAGTCTTGGTGGGGTCCTACAAGACATGTATGATGTTCTTAATGTCATCCTACACTCATCTGGTTTTTGGTCACTGGTGTTGAAGCATCAAATCTATTCTTCAGATGATCTCTAAATTCAGATGGGCTATAATTCAGGATGTATTTTGACTCTCATGGATTTGTCTTTACCTTGAACTTGTCTGTGAGGAACTGATGGTCTGTTCCACAGTCAGCCCCTGGCCTTGTTCTGACTGATGATATCAAGCTTCTCTGTCATCTCTTTCCACAGATGTAGTCGATTTGACTCCTGTGTATTCCATTTAGTGAGGTCCACATGTGTAGTCACCATTTATGTTGTTTAAAAAAGGTATTTGCAAAGACTAAGTCAAGGAATAAGTAATTATTATCAAAACAAAATAAAAAAGAACACTTTCAGAGGTTAAAAACACAACTACAAAACCAATAGTTTATCTTAACTTTAACAGGCAAAGTTACGTTGCTTTGACAAAACTATATCTCCACTCCCCATGTCAGAGTAGAGCCAACCTTGTCAGAACCTGTCTATTTAAATCAATCTGCCTATATATTCTGCACATATAGTAATTCAGTTTCCCCATCATCTGTCTCTAATGAGAAAAACCTTTGTTAAAGCAGCACATCATGGTGTCATTTAAAACTTATTTAGTGCAAATCCATCATGTGTGCATTTAAGTCACACTCTATTCTTTTCTCATTGTGTTATTGTGTGCCATCAAGTCAGTTCCAACTCATTATGACTCTGTAGGGTAGAATTGCCCCATAGGAGCAGATCCACAAAGCAGCTTGTGACTTTTAGGTTAGCAGCTAACCACTTAACCATTGTGCCACCAGGGCTCCTTCTTTTCTCATCAGTCCATGAAATTTGAAATCCTAGCTTGGGACCTCAACCCTCTTGCTAGCGGAACTCAGTTTTTGTGGCTGATATATGGTCAGTAACTGCAACTCCCCCAAAATAGCTCCCAGACTTCATCTTGTTTAGCCACACTTGTAAGGACTACAAAGCCATTTGCCTTATATATCCGCTTGTCATGTATTCCCTTGCTCTTCCCTATCAGGTACTAGCCACCTTCTCTGTAATGTATTAACCCATCCTTAGAATAGTTTTAAGCCATAAAGCTTGCTAACAGCAATGTCTTATCAGAGCATACACAGGTGGTGGTTGTAAGGCACTGCTGGGGGGGGGGGCTCCTGATGGGGACCTGGTGCCACCAAGTCTCAAACCAGTCATGTAGCCTTCCATTCTCAGTCACATAGCCCCCATCACCAATTCCTCAAACTCAAGTATAAGTATCCCTGCAAAGTGGGAGGGGGTTAGCAGTCATCTTGGATCCATTCCAGCCTGCCACTGGTGGACCCTGAATTGCTAGCAATGTTTGTAAGCTTGCTTGCTTTATTTTTTTAATCCTTTCTCTCCCTATTCTTTTTGTTTCTTTCCTGAATAAACGGTCAGGTCTCTGACTACACTTCCAGGGAAGTTTTTGGACTTTTGCTACCTACTCAGGAGGAAGTTTTAACCTGTTTGGAAAATTCAAACCCACCAGCCACTCCTCAGAAGGAAGATTGGGCAATCTACTTCCACAGAAATACCACCTCGGAAACCCAGGGAGGGGTCACTATGAGTCAAATCAACTCGATGGCAGTGAGTTTGGTTTTTAGTTTTGAGTGGAAAATTCATGCAACAACTGGTGGTACAGTGGGTAAAGCAGTCAGTTGCTAACCAGAGGTTGATGGTTTGAACCCAGCAGCCACTCCATGGGAGATATATGAAGCAGTCTGCTTCTGTAAAGATTCACAGTCTTGGAAACCCTATGAGGCAGGCAGTTCTACATTATCCTATATTGTCTCTATGAGTCAGAATTGACTCCATGACAGCATTTTGTTTTGTTTTCTTTTAATCAATCTTTTTTTTTAATTAGCATCAAAATAGAAATGCAAATGTATGCATTCTCAATTTAAGAAACAATTTAAGATCCTACCATCACCAGTAGGAGCTCTGGTAGCATAGTGCCTAAGGCACTTGACTGCTAACCAGAAGGCTGGCGGTTCAAACCCACCAGCCACTCCTCGAAAGGAAGGTTGGGCAATCTACTTCCATAGAGATACTGCCTCGGCAACCCAAGGAGGGGTTGCTGTGAGTCGGGGCCTGCTCGATGGCACATAACAACAACAACCATCACCAGTGGCTATTCAGTCAAGTCTACCTCATGGTGACTCCATGAGGGTCAGAGTAGAATTATGCTTCATAGGATTTGCAATGGCTGATTTTTCAGAAAGAGATCACCAAGGCTTTCTTTCAAGATGCCTCTGGGTAGAATCAAACCTCCAACCTTTTTGTTAACATCCAAGCATAGTAATGGTTTGCACTGCCCAGGAACTTCATAACTGTGCTAAGCCCTGGGGGTGAGCAAACAGACTCTTTTCAACTGAAAAGTCTTTTTTGCCAGTCTTCTCCTTTGCCTGTAAGAACCTCTTCAGGCACGGAGGACAGAGTACAGAATCCAGCATGTTCTGGATTGCATTGGGAAACTGCTGGGATCACTGATTTTCACCTCACGGGAGTGCATAGTAGTATGCTCAGTGTATGCATCCCAAAGCTACAGGATAAATGGGACCTGCTCCTGGAATTTCACTTTTTTTCCCAAAATTTGGAACTAGGCAAAAGGTTGGAGTGGGAAGCTTAGCAATTTAACCAGTAAATAATTTCATATATTTCACATTAAAACAAACAAGGCTATGTTATGCAATAGAATACAAAACTCACCTGCCTTTTTTTTTTGCTTGCATTTTGAGGATAAAACTTCACACTTCGAAGAAATGAAGGCTTCAATGGCCTGCTTCAGGCCCAGCCCCAGGCCCCAGGTCCCTTGTGGGAACTCTTATAAGTGAAGTTTGAGAAACCAAGCCATTAATCACTCCTGCCACTGGCAACATGTAGCAAAGGCATTTTGGAGACTCCTTTTAGGTATGCTTTTCTTATTGGGCTTATTATCAATCAAAACCAGATGCCCACAGGGATGAGCTGTAGAGATTCCCAAGAAGACAGAAACTCTGAAATACTGCTCTGTGCTAGTGCTATAAATGTAGGCAGTAAGGGTTTGGTTATGAAAACAAATACTTTCCAGAACGTCCTGCTTTTCAGAACTTTTTCAGCTCTCTAGTCACATATTAGAGAGCATCTCTGTTAAGTCTGCCTCTATTTAACCATCTTTCTTTTCTTTAAAAAAAAAAAATCCCTAGTAATTTTTAAATTGTCTCCCAGCTAAGGGTGCAGATACAAAGGTAGAGGTATGGGGGTGGGGGTAGAGAACTCCTGGATTCTCAAGATGCACTTCAAATATTCGGAATCAAGACAGGGGAATCAGACAAGACCAAGGGTCAATATCCAGGTACTACCATTGCCATCTTTCCATCCCATCTACCTACCCCAATATAAACATGCATAATAGGCTCAATGAACAGGGTAAGAGCTCCCATCTCTGCCATTATCACGCATTATACACATGCATACATAGGCTCAATGAACAGGGTGAGAGATCCCATCTCTGCCATTATCACAAATTGCAAGCTCCAGAGTTAACTAAACTGTCCCTCCCATGTGGACTGAAGAAAGTGCTTTCCAGTCACAGAATAGCAAGTGGCTTTAGTGGCAGGGAGAAGAGGGAGTTAGCCCCTGCTTCAAGATTATGCTCTTTCAGTCTTGGTGGACAGCACGTCCCCATTCAGAGGCAAAGACCACCCTCTCACCTCACTGTTGTTGTTGTTATGTGCCATCGCATCAAACCTGACTCATAGTGACCCCTCCTTGGGTTTCCGAGGCAGTATCACTACGGAAGTAGATTGCCCCATCTTCCTTCCGAGGAGTTGCTGGTGGGTTTGAACCGCCAGCCTGCTGGTTAGCAGTCTAGTGCCTTAAGCACTATGCTACTAGAGCTCCTCCTCACTAGTGGGTCAATAAAGTTAGCCAAGAACCCACTTGGCTATGTACTACCCTTGCTTAATTTGGAATCCAAGATGCCCTTGTTGATGTTCCTTCCCAGAGAGCCAAGATCCACATTGACTCCAGAGGATCCATGGCAAACAGTCATCCAGGGGGTAGAACTGCCTTGGAATGAGGTAACTCCAGCCTGTGAGGGATAATCCTGAAATCTTTATCTTTACACACCAGAGAACAGCAACAAACAATGTATTTCTGGGGCCTACGGGGGACCTCAGCCTCGAGTTGCAATATTGAATGATTCTATGGGCAAAATATTGAATGATGCAGGAATCATTGAAAGAAGACAGAAAGAATACATTGGGTCACTGTACCAAAAAGAATGTTCAATGTTCAATCATTTCAGGAAGTGGCATATGATCAAGAACTGATGGTATTGAAGGAAGAAATCCAAGCTGCACTGAAGGAACTGGCAAAAAAACAAGGCTCCAGGAATCGATGGAATACCCATTGAGATGTTTCAACAAACTGATGCAGCTCTGGAGACACTCACCTGTTTATGCCAAAAAATTTGGAAGATAGTTACATGACAAACTGACTGGAAGAGACCCATATTTGTGCCCATTACAAAGAAAGGTGATATAACAGAATGCAGAAAATTTTAAACAATATCATTAACATCACTTGCAAGTAAAATTTTGCTGAAAATAATTCAAAATTGGTTGTAACAGTACATAGACAGGGAACTTCCAGAAATTCAAGCCAGATTCAGAAGAGGATGTGGATTGAGGGATATCATTGCTGATGTCAGATGAATCTTGGCTGAAAGCAAAGAATATAAGATGTTTACCTGTGTTTTATGGACTATGCAAAGGCATTTGACTGTGTGGATCATAACAAATTAAGAATAACATTGTGAAGAATGAGAGCTCCAAAACAATTAATTGCACTCGTGAGGAACCTGTCTGTAGACCAAGAGGCTATTGTTCAAACAGAACTAGGGAATGCTGCATGGTTTCAAATCAGGAAAGTTGTACTTAGAGGTGTACCCTTTAACCATACTTACTCAACCTATATGCTGAGCAAAATAATCTGAGAAGCTGCATTCTATGAAGAAGAACTTGGCATCAGGATTAGAAGAAGACTCATTAACAACCTGTGATATGCTAAGATGACACAACCTTGCTTCCTGAAGCACTTACTGGTGAAGATCAAGGACTACAGCTGTCAGTTTGGGTTACATCTCAACATAAAACTAAAACCAAACCAAACCCTTTGCTGTTGAGTCAATTCTGACTCATAGTGATCCCTATTGGGTTTCCAAGGCTGTAAATCTTTATGGAAGTACATTGCCTCCTCTTTCTTCCACAGAGCAGCTGGTGGGTTTGAACCACCAATCTTGAGGTTAGCAGCCGAATGCCTTTACCCACATGCTTCCAAGGAGCATTGCAGCTACACTACCGTGGTAGTTATGTTTGTGTGTCAACTTGGCTGGGCCTGGTTGAATGGCTGGGCAGCTGGTGGTAGTTACTCCCCATGATGAGACTGGCAATCAACTCCATGGTGGGATCTATTGCAAGCAGCTGAGTAGCTGCCTTTGGGATGTGTTCTGCTTCCTGAATATAAGCAGAAGCCTTGGGAACAGTCCCTAACTTATGGCATGCTTGGACCCTGCATGTAGCTGTGTCGTTTTTTAGCAGCCTGCCATGCTTTGCCAACCTTGGGACTTACTGGACTTAAATTAATGGCCAGTCATATTATTTGGTAACATCAAGACTATGCCTTTTTACACAGTCCCAATGGGTTTGTCAGCCTCGGCACCAGCAGCTGTCTGAGTGAAGAAACGTCTCTAGCTCCAGTGGGCCAGGAGCAGGAGGCAGAGCTGGACCCCAAGGTTGAGGGGCTTTCACCCAGCTCATAGAGCCTGGCACTTTGAACTTGGACTTCAAGCCTCCAAACTGTAAAAGAATAAACTCCTGTTTGTTAAGGCTATCCCATTTGTGGTATATTCTTGTCAGAGCAGCACTAGTTGACCAGAACAACTACTCTCAGGACAGATTTGTTCGTTCTCCTGGCAGCCCATGATACTTTCAGTATTCTTAACCAACACCACAATTCAAAGGCATCAATTCTTCTTCCATCTTCCTTATTCATTGTCCAGTTTTCACATGGATATGAGGCTATTGAAAATACTATGGTTTGGGTTATGTGCATCTTAGTCTGCAAAGTGGCATCTTTGCTCTTTAACACCTTAAAAAGGTTTTTTAGGCAGCAGATTTGCCCAGTGCAATATGACGTCTGATTCCTTGACTGCTCCTCCCATGGGTATTGATTGTGGTTCCAAGTAAAATGAAGTCTTTGACAACTTCAGTCTTTTCTCCATGTATCATGATGTTGTTCATTAATCCAGTTGTGAGGATTTTTATTTTCTTTATGTTGAAGTGTAACCCTAGTGAAGACTGTAGTTTTTAATCTTCATCAGTAAATGTTTCCAGTCATCTTCACTTTCAACAAGCAAGGTTGTGTCATCTGCGTATCTCAGGTTGTTAATGAGTCTTCCTGTAATCCTGATGCTGTATTCCTCTTCATGTAGTCCAGTTTCTCAGATTATTTGCTCAGCATGCATATTGAGTAAATCTTGTGAAAGGATACAACCCTGCTGCATGCCTTTCCTGATTTTAAACCACGCAATATCCCCTTGTTCTGTTCAAATGACAGCCTCTTGGTCTATGTACAGGTTCCTCAAGAGCACAATTAAGTGTTCTGCAATTCTCATTGTTTACAATGTTATTCATAATTGGTTATGATCCACACAGTCAAATGCCTTTGCATAGTCCATAAAACACAGATAAACGTCTTTCTTGTATTCTTTGCTTTCATCCGAGATCCATCTGGCATCAGCAATGATATCCCTAGTTCCAAACTTTGAGCTGTTTGAGTAGCACCATCTCAAATGTTGCTGTGTTCACATCTCACCTATACCATTTAATGTTTTAAATCAATTAACTCAAAAGTTAAATATATTTCTTTGAAAATAAGTTTCATATGATAACAATAAGCAGAAAACCTGTATGTTGTTGTTCGGTGCCATGGAGTTGGTTCTAAGTCATAGTGACCTTACGTACAACAGAACTAAACACTACCTTGTCCTGCACCATCCTCACTATCATTGCTATGTGCAAGCCCATTGTTGCAGCTGTGATGTCAATCTATTTTGTTAAGGATCTTTCTCTTCTTTTGCTGCCCCTCTACTTTACCCAGCATGATGTCCTTCTTCAGGGATTGCTCCCTCATAACACGTCCAGAGTATAAAAAATGAAGTCTCACCATCCTTGTTTCTAAGGAATATCCTGACTGTACTTCTTCCAAAACAGATGTGTTCATTCTTCTGTATAGTTTTCCATAAATCAAAGGAACCTCTGAAAGAAAGTGAAAAGGAAAATGAAAGTAAAATGGTATTTTTTTCAGTTCCAGGGAGGTGCAATTAGTTACCTATTAAAAATGCTGACTTTGAGGCCAAAAAGACAGATTAAACCCACTGCCATTGAGTTGATCCTGACTCAGGCACACCCCCCCATAGGATTTCCAAGGCTGCAAATCTTTACAGAAGCAGACTGCCTCACCTTTCTCCTGAATGCCTTACCGCAGCACCACCAGAGCTCCTTAAAGAGAAAGATGAAAAACTCAAAAAAACTCACTGCTGTCGAGTCAATTTGACTCATAGTGACCCCTCCTTGGGTTTCTGAGGCGGTATCTCTACATAAGTAGATTGCCCAACCTTCCTTCTTTCCAGTGGCTTGTGGGTTTGAACCACCAGCCTTCTGGTTAGCAATCAAATGCAAAGAGAAAGATTGTTGTTGTTGTTAAAGAGGTGGTAAAGACAGGTTAGCACCACACTGAGATGTTAAAACAAAACCAAAAGAATTGCAAGAGTACTGAAAAGGAGAATCACTTTGCACACCATGTAATGCAGTGACATTTCATGTATGTGAAAAATGCCACTCCAAGTCACCTCTCCCACACTTTGAAAAATATTGGATTAATTTTAATGCTTTTGTTGGTTCTAGGAGGCACGGGGCAATTTAGCTAGAACATAGATGTGATGGAGGAGATATGAAAGGGTGGACATAGCCCTGGGGAGACTGGCAGCAGAGAGCATTAAGTACATTTTCATAATGGCAAAGGGAAATTGAAATAGGACCACCCCCTTGATGATCTTTTTCTGGATTTAATAATGCTCAATAAGGTCCACAGTAGAAATAAGTTCTGTTTTAATTGAAATTCTTTGATCCTATTTTCATTAACACTACTGAGTTGTAATACTGTTTTTAAAACCCATTGTGTTGAAGGAAATTAAAGGGAGCTCTTTAAAGAGAATATTGTTATAATACTTACCACATTGTAGTGCAGTCCTATGTTTACATGTCTTCCCTACAGACAGACTGTGAACTCTCCAGGCAGGGATCTTGTCTTACTTTTCCCATGTTGGCTTCTGAGTTATTTGGAAGAAGACTCTGCACAGTGTAGCTAGCTAGTGGTCAGTGTTGGCTGCATGATGGTCCAACCCAGTAGGGTACTGGGAGGGGAAGAAGGAAAAATTAAACAAATATCTTAGTGTGTTTCTGACTTTTCTTAATGTGAGACCATGTTGTTGTTAGTTGCCACGGAGTCGATTCTGACTCATGGTGACTGACCCATGTGTGTAGAGTAGAACTGGGCTCTATAGGGATTTCAAGGCTGAGACTTTTCAGAAGCAGATCTTAGGCTTGTTTTCAGAGGCACCTCTGTGTAGGTTTGAACCACCAGCCTTTCAGTTAGTAGTCCAGTGCTGAAACATTTATACCACACCAAGGAACTAATATTTTCAAATAATAACTTATTATGTTTAAGGTGAAAGCTTACACAGCAAATGAAGTTCCCATTCAACAACAAATTGTTTGGTGACATTGGTTACATTTTTCACAATATGTTAACATTCTCATTCATTCCATTCTGGATCTTTCAATTCAGGTAATCTGGTTTTCCATTTCCTTACCCTTTCATTTTTACTTTAGAGTAATAGTTTTGATCATTTGAGTTCATACAGATGATGTTTATTTATTTATTT
>NW_006921649.1:12757168-12765281 GCF_000298275.1 Orycteropus afer afer | reverse complement strand
CTTTCCTTAACTTTCACAATAATGGACTAATACAATATTTGTCCTTTTGTGACTGACTTATTTCGCTCAGCATAATGTCCTCCAAGTTCATCCACCAGATGATGTTTTTTAAGTGCACAGTCCTCACTCATAATATTCTGAGCCAATCTGTTATTTAGCTAAAAGGTGAACTTAAGGGGTAGTTTTGATTCAGAGTTTATAAAGTATATTAGGGTGATAGTCTCAGGTAGTCCTCTAGTCTCTACTGGTCCTGTAAGTCTAAGAATTTGAATTCTGTTCCATATTTTTTTCCTCTTCTATCAGGATCCATCCATTGTGGCCCTGATGTTCTAGTTCTGGTCTCAGGGTAGATGAGGCCATGGTTCACGTAGCTAATGGTCCTGTTGACTAGTTTCTTCTGAGTCTTTGATTTCTTTCTTCCTCTTTTGCTTTAGATAAAAAGAGACTGATAGTTATATCTTAGATGGATCCTCACAAGCTCTTAAGACTCAGGACAGAGATTTGATAAGATGAAGCAGTAGTGGTTCAGTGCGAGACTTGGGTATGATTTCTGATCAATGCACCACCTGTCTGTCAGTTGCTATAATGCTGAACAGTTTTTAGCAGAGCTTCCAGACTAAGGTGGACTAGGAACAAAGGTCCAGTGACCGACTTCCAAAAATCAGCCAATGAAAACCCTATTGTCTCAGTAGAACACTGTCTGATGCCCAGACAATCATGGGGATGGCACAGGACCAGGCAGTGTTTCCTTTGTGCATGGGGTCACTATGAGTCAGGACTGACTCAATAGCAGCTAACAACAACAATCACATAGTAAACACTCCATTGATGGTAGCTATCTTATTATTATTGAAACAATAATAAAGTTAGATTGTATACAATTAGCCTAAAATTACTTATATTAATTATATATTCATATACATACATATGACTTATCATATATATATATATTCATATATATACTTATCAAATATATATATATGTGTATGTATGTATATATATGTTGTTGTTGTTGTTGTTGTTGTTGTTGTTATGTGCCGTCAAGTCAGACCCGACTCATAGCGACCCCTCCTTGGGTTTCCGAGGCAGTATCACTATGGAAGTAGATTGCTTAGTCTTCCTTCCATGGAGTGGCTGGGGGGTTTGAACTGCCCACCTTCTGAGTGGCAATCAAATCCCTTAGACTCTATACCACCAGAGATCCACATGTGTGTGTGTGTGTGTGTGTGTATGTACATATATACATACATACTGTGGTGACTTGTGTGTTGTGATGCTGGAAGTTATGAATTTTAGTCTTTTCTTTCTTTCCTGTCTTTTTAATGACCTTTTGCTGTCTTCATGTATGATGGCCTGATGTCACCCCATGACTCATCTAGTCTTCAGTCAATAGTATTCAATGTGTCAAATCTATTCTTGAGATGGTCTCTAAATTCAGGTAGGATATACACAAGGTCATACTTTGGCTCTTGTGGGCTTGTTTTAATTTTCTTCAGCTTCAAATTAAACTTATATGTGAGCAATTGACGTCCTATCCACAGTTGGCCCCTGGCCTTGTTTGACTGATAATAATGAGCTTCTCCATCATCTCTTTCCACAGATACAGTCTATTTGATTCCTGTGTAATCCTTCTGGTGAGCTCCACATTTTAGTTGCAGTTTATATTGTTGAACAAAAAGTATTTTCAATGAAAATCAGTTGATCATGCTGCCAAAGGGGCAGGGAGGCCACAACTTCCAACCTCCTCTAACCACACAAGAGGAAGACAGAATCACCATCAATAGCCCAAGGCCTATTCCTGTGAGGCCAAACATGCTGCCTCCCTCCAGCCCTTTCATCAACCCTTACACCAACCATTCCTCCCGCAGCACCCACCATCTCTCTGCTGGGTTTGATAATTCGCTGCAGTGGCCACACAGCACTCACACGTTATGGGGGTTTATTAGGGAAGCACCAGGCTACAATTCAAGTTCAGGAAAAACACTCAGTCTCTCTCAGTCCACCATCTCTCAGCCAACAGTCTCTCACAGTCTCTCTCCCAGCAATGCATGTCTCTCAGTGTCTCTCTCAGCAATGCGTGTCTTGCGTCTCTTTCCCAGCAGCGTGTGTCTCTCAGAAGTGTGTTGCTTTCAGCAGCACATCCTTCTCAGCCAGCAGTCAGAGAGACTTCTTCTGCTTTAAGAGGCCTCCTTTTGAGCCTGGCAGAGTGGCCAAACTAACCAATTATAACATCAGAATTCTAAGCACCTGAGAGAGAGTGAACTTCCTGAAATATTGCTTTCTGCCACTGCTCAACAGACATACCCCAGGTGGATAACATTAGCAGTCAGGAGCTCCTCAGTTGCTTATGGCAAATTCCACCTTGGAGTTTACAAAGACTTATGGGTAGAAAAGCCACACTAAGTAATTTACTACACTGCACTTGCAGAATTCTATCATACAATCTTTGGCATTATTTCCTTCATCAAGGCCATATTTTCCAACTACTGATCTGTCTTTGGTTCCAACTTTTTCATTCCAATCACTAATAATTATCAAAGCATCTTGATTGCATGTGTGATCAATTTCAGACTGCAAAAGTTGGTAAAAATCTTCAGTTCTTCATCTTTGGTATTAATGATTGGTATATAAATTTGAATAATTGTCATATTAACTGTCTTCCTTGTAGGAGTATGGATATTATCCTATCACAGACAGTGTTTTACTTCAGGATGGATCTTGAAATGTTCTTTTTGACAATGAATGTGATGATGTTCCTCTTCAACTTTTCATTCCTGGCTTAGTAGACCATATGATTTTCTAGTTCATAATGGCTTATACTACTCCATTTCAGCTCTCTAATGCCTAGAATATCTATTTCAAGAGTTCCATTTCATTTTTTACAATTTCCAATTTTCCTAGATTCATACTTCACATATTCCATGTTCCTGTTATTAATGAATAAATATTAATTGATGGAATACCCATTGAGATATTTCAAACAGATGCCCCATTGGAGGCACTCACTCAGTTATGCCAAGAGATTTGGAAGAAAGCTACCTGGCCAATTGACTGGAAGGGATCCATATTTGTACCCATTCCAAAGAAAGGTGATCCCACAGAATGTGGAAATTATAGAACAATATCATTAATATCTCATGCAAGTAAGATCTTACTGAAGATTATTCAAAAACGTTTGCAGCAGTATATTGACAGAGAACTTCCAGAGGGGCAAGCTGGATTCAGAAGAAGACATGGAACAAGGGATATCATGGCTATTGTCAGATGGATCTTGACTCAAGGCAAAGAATACCAGAAAGATGTTTACTTGTGTTTTATTGACTATGCAAAAGTATTTGATTGTGTGGATCATGACAAATTATGGATAACATTGAGAAGAATGGGAATTCCCAAACACTTCTTTGTACTCATAAGGAACCTGGACCTTGACCAGGAGGCTGTCACTCAAACGGAACAAGGGGACACTACATGGTTTAAAATCAGGAAGGGAGTGCATCAGGGTTGTATCCTTTCTCTATACTTATTCAATCTATATGCTGAGCAAATAATCTAAGAAGCTGGACTATATGAAGAAAAACATAGCATGAGGATTGGAGGAAGAATCATTAACAACTTGAGTTATGCAGACGATACAACTTTGCTTGCTGAAAGTGAGGATGACTACAGTCTGCAGTATGGATTACGTCTCAAAATAAAGAAAACAAAAATCCTCACTGGAACAATGAGCAGCATCACAATAAATGGAGAGAAGACTGAGGTTGTCAAAGAATTCACATTGCTTGGTTCTACAATCGAGGCCAACGGAAGCAGCAGTCAGGACATTAGATGACGTGTAGCACTGGGAAGGTCAACTGTGAAGGAACTGTTTCAAGTGCTGAGGAGCAAGGATGTCTCCTTGAGGACTAAGGTGTGCCTGACACAAGCCATGATATTTCCAATCGCCTCGTATGCATGTGAGAGCTAGACAATGAATAAGGAAGACCGAAGAAGAGTTGATGCTTTTGAGTTGTGGTGCTGGCGAAGAATGCTGAAAGTACCATAGACTGCTAAAAGAACTAACAGATTTGTCCTGGAGGAAGTGCACCCGAAATGCTCTTTGGAAGCGAGAATGGCCAGACTTCATCTCACCTATTTTGGTCATGTTGTCAGAAGGGACCATTCCTTGGAGAAGAATGTCACGCTTGGTAGGGTGGAGGGTCAACGAAAGAGGGGGAGGCCTTCAACGAGATGGATTGACATGGTGGCTGCAAAAATGGCCTCAAGTATAGCAGGGATCGTGGAACTGGCGCAGGATCAGGCAGTGTTTTGTTCTGCTGTGCATGGGGTCACTATGGGTCAGAAACGACTCAACAGCACCTAATAACAACAACATTATTAATGAATGTTTTCAGCTGTTTTTTTGAGTCATGCCACATCAACAAATGAAAGTCCTTGCATGAATAATTTCTTTTAGAAGGATCAGCCCAAAGCTGGTTCCTATGAGGTAGAGGTTAAAGTTGTCCCAAATGTCCAACCCTATACCACTTCATTAACTTTAACATCAACTACTACTCCTCCCCTCATACTCTCCCTCCCATCGTTGGGTTCCATATTTGCTGCAATTTCTCACAGAACTCATGAACTGTCAAGGAAATGGTTCACGCGGTTGTGGAGGCTGGCAAGTCCCAAATCCATGGGTCAGGCATTAGGCTGGAGGCTTCTCCTGACTTACATGATTTCAGGGGCTGATGTACCCAAATCAGTGGTCAGATGACAGGCTGCTAGCTCACCAGACTACAGAAGCTGGAGAATCAGGCCAGATGATATGGTGCTGGCTCAAGTTCCAAGAACCAGAGGTCAGATTATGATAAGCCAGATGAAAGAGAAAGAATTTTGCCAGAGCATTCATATATACTGGATGCAGACCATAACCACAAGGTAACTCTCCTTTCTTAACCAAGGTGATACAAGGGTGTAAAGAGTGGTGACTAGGTAAATGTGGTGACTAAGCTCTGGTGGTGTAGTGCCTAAGGCATTAGACTGCTAACTAGAAGGCTCGGGGTTCAAACCTACCAGCCACTACTCAGAAGGAAGATTGGGCAATCTACTTCTGTAGTGATGCTGCCTTGGAAACCCAAGGAGGGGTTGCTGTGAGTTGGATCTGACTCAAGGACAGTGAGTTTGGTTTTTTGGTGGGGTAAATATTGTGACTTGAGTCACACCCTCTAATAAGATGGTGGTGACTCAAGATACTTCCTACCCTAATCATGCCTTATTAATGTAACAGATAACTCACCAAACCCACTGCCATTGAGTAGATTCTGACTCCTAGCAACTGTAGTACTTAAGATTGTGTGTGAACTTGGCTGGGCCTGGTTGAGTGGCTGGGCAGCTGATGGTAGTTACTCTCCATGATGAGACTGGCAATCAACTCCATGGTGGGATTTACCACAAGCAGCTGAGTAGCTGCTTTAGGGATGTGGTCTGCTTCTCATATATAAGCAGCAGCTTTGGGGTTGGTGTCTAGCTATGGCACACTTGAACCCTGCATGTAGCCATGTCATTGTTCAGCAGCCTGCCATGCTCTGCCAACCTTGGGGCTTTCAATGGACTTGAAATCAATGGCCTGCCATGTTGTTTGGTAATATTGGGACTGTGTCTTTTCACTTGTCGACCTTGGGTTTGTTAGCCTCAGCAGCCAGCAGCTGCCTGAGTGAAGAGATGCCTTCAGCTTCAGTGGGCCAGGAGCAAGAGGCCAAGCTGAAGCCCAAGGTCAAGGGGCTTTCACTCAGCGCCTAGAGCCTAGAACTTTGAACTCAGACTTCTGGCCTCCAAAACTGTGAAAATAAGCTCCTGTTTCTTAAAGCCATCTCATTTGTGGTATATTCTTGTCAGATAAGCACTAGGTAACCAAAACAGCAACCATATAGGACAAAGTAGAACTGCCCCATAGGGTTTCCAGACTGTAAATCTTTACAGAAGCAGACTACCTTATCTTTCTTCTGTGGGGTACCTGGTGGATTCAAACCTCCAAGCTTCTGGTTAGCAGCCAAATGCTTTAATTACAGTGCCACCAGAGCTCCTAATCACAGGCATAGAGGCTAGGATTTACAACACATCACAAAATGGAGGACTAAGGTTAGAAGAGCCATATTAAGTAATTCATTGCACCATAGTCCTGAAAGATTTACTCCATCCATGTCTTTAAGATCAACTTTATTTTTCAACCACATAACCAGCAACTGTACATGTGGACCTCACCATATGAGATACACAGGGATCATATTGACTCCATCTGTGGAAAGAGATGATGGAGAAGCTCAATATTATCAGCTAGAACAAGGTCAGGGGCCAACTGCAGAACAGACTATCAACTGCTCATATTCAAGTTCAAGTTAAAGATGAAGAAAATGAAAACAAATGCATGAGAGCATGAGAGTATGACCTTGTGTATGTCCCACCTGAATTTGGAGACCATCTCAAGAACAGATTTGACTCATCAAACACTAACAGAACAACACCAGTAGAACAAGGGGATACTACATGGCTTAAAATTAGCAAAGTTGTGTGTCAGGGCTGTATCCTTTCACTATACTTATTCAATCTGAATGCTGAGGAAATAATCCAAGAAGCTGAACTATATGAAGAAGAACCCAGCTTCGGGATTGGAGGAAGAATCATTAACAGCCTGTGATATGCACATGACACAACCTTGCTTGCTGAAAGTAAAGAGGACTCCAAGCACTTACTGATGAAGATCAAAGAGTACAGTCTTCAGTATGGATTACACATCAACATAAAGAAAACAAACATCCTCACAACTGGACCAATAAGCAGCAGCACAAGAATTGGAAAAAATATTAAAGCAATGAGCACAGGACTCAAGCCAAGCCAAGAAACTAGACCTTATGACATTTACTGGAGATTTTGAGAGAGAAGTTTTTTTTTTCTGGTAGGCTTGCTAACCTGGCAGAATTTAGCCTGAAGATGCTGGTGACCACATTTGTCATCTTATAGGCAGAGAGCTTACCTTAGAATAAAGCCCAACACAAAGGAAAGTAGAGCCAAAAGATATAGAGAACAAAAATGTGGATGTTATAGATTGAATTGTGCCCCCTAAAATATGTATTGGAATCCTAAATCTTATACCTATGGATGTACTCCTGTTTGGAAACAAGATTTTCTTTCTTATGTTAATAAGGCCATAGCAGTATAGAGTGTGTTCTAAACCTAACCACTTCTGAGTTATAAAAAGAAAAATAGATACAGACACACACACACACTCACATGGAGGAAGACAGTTACCACATGAGGATCATCTACAAGCCAAGGAAAAAAGGAGTGCCTGGGCTACTAACAAGGAAGGAATCTACACTGCTAAGACCCTAATTTGGACTTCTGGCTTCTAGAACTGTGAGAAAAATAATTTCTGTTCTTTCAATTCACCCTGTTGGGGTCCTTCTGTTACAGAAACACAAAGGACACAAGGCTGTCCTTACTAGGACACAAAGACACTGGGTGACACTGAAACTCTTCATCTAGTTATGTCTGAGGGTGAATCAATGATTTTCACCCCTTATGTCAGCTTGAGTGAAGTTTCTGTCACCATCCATATCAAACAGGCATGAAAGGCAATGTGGGGTGTTTTCAGAGACAGGGAGCACAAAGATAAATAAGACCATCCCTGCCCTCAAGGCATACATCTGGAATGGAATACAAAGTAACTCTACAGTATTATCATACAATGACATATGTTGTAATTGACAGACTAGGTATAATAAAAGAATAGGAGATAAAGATCCATTCTGTCATAGGATTGTCAGGGAGAAACAGGTATGGGTGCTTTCACCATAAAATATTTGCAAACAAAATGGATTCTGAAAACCACTCACAGGATGCTTGTTTCAATTAGAGTTTAATTACCCACAGCTAGTGTATCCCTTTAATGAAAGTCTCATGTTGCTATGCAGAATGAAGTGTACTTTGCTGCTGCTCTAAATGTGTACAGGTCTGACTCAGGGACCCCAACAAGCTTCCTTCCAAGAGAAGTCCAAGTACTGTGAGGGGAAGTATCTGGGGGAACTAATGCACAGTAGCCCTATCCCTCACTTACCTATTGTTGTTGTTGTTATGT
>NW_006921649.1:12743375-12751513 GCF_000298275.1 Orycteropus afer afer | reverse complement strand
TTATAGACTGAGACAGACTAGGAAGAAGGAAGAGGCCATCCACTTCTCAAAGAATTGGCCAGGGAAAACCTTATGAATAGCAAAGAAACACTGTTTGGCCCAGGATAAAGCCCTTTAACTCAGCATGCAAACTTCATGCATATGCCAGGTATTGTTCTAGGTGCTTGGGCAACAAAGATAAATAAAATCTACTCCCTGTCATCAAAAAGGAGCCCTAGTGGCACAGAGGCACAGTGGTTAAAGCGCTTGGCTGCAAAGCCAAAGGTTGCCAGTTCCAATCTACCAGCTGTTCTGTAGGAGAAAGATATGGTAGTCTGTTTCCATAAGAATTTACAGCCTTGGAAACCCTATGGGTCAGTTCTATTCTGTCCTAAAAGGTAATTGAGTGAGAATCAACTTGACAGCAATGGTTTCTGGATTGTCCTGGTATCAAATGAGAGAAACCTAACTCAAACAGGCTTTAAGAAAAACAACCCCATTGCCTTCAGTTGATTACAACTCATGGTGACCCCATGTGTTATAGAGTTGAACTGCTCCTTAGGGTTTCTTGGCTATAATCTTAATGGAAACAGATTGCCAGGGCTTTCTGCTGAGGTACTGGGTGGGTTTGAACAGCCAACTCTTTAGGTTAGCAGTTGAGTGCAAAATGTTTGTGCCACTTAGAAATCCTTAAGTGTCTTAAAAAACTCACTGCCATCGAGTTGATTGTGATTCTTAGTGACCTTTTAGGTCAAAGTAGAACTGCCCCCAAAGGGTTTTCAAGGCTGTAAATCTTTACGAAAGTAGATAGCGTCATCTTTCCTCTGCAGAGTGGCTGGTGGGTTCAAACCACCGACCTTTTGGTTACATACAGCCACACACATTACCCACTGCACTGCCAAGGCTCCTTCAAATAGGCTTAAACCAAAAAACCAAACCAAACTCTGCTGTCAAGTCAGATCTGACATGTAGTGACCCCTGCTTGGGTTTCCAAGGCAGTATCACTATGGAAGTAGATTGCCCAATTTCCCTCCGAGGAGTGACTGGTGGGTTTGAACTGCCAGCCTTCTGGTTAGCAGTCAAATGCCTTAGGTGCTATACCACCAGAGCTCCTTTAAACAGGCTTAAAGGGAATAAAAATGTATAGGGAGTAGATTCAGGCACAGCAGACCCACCTTAGACAATTTTCCAGGAATTGGTTTCTTCATCTTTCTAAGCTGTGTATTCTTTTGTGTTGGCTTCCATCTTGGGTCAGCTCTCACCTTTTGGTGGCTCTAGTTTTTCACCTTATGGGGCATCAAGCAGCTCTTCCTCTTGCATTCATATTCAGAAGAAAAGAGAGGTTTATTTCTTCCTGGAAGTTTTTTTAAAAAAAAATCTTGGATCTGACACTTATTTGCCAAAATTGGATCACGTGTCCATTCCTAAATCAACCATGGGATTAGAACACACTGACTGGCTCAAACAGGAGTCTTGCACCATCCCCATGATCAGTTGGAGATCAGACCTTTGTGAATCCATGTTTTTGTTTTTTTTCATTTGTGATTTGGGTGAAAGTTTACAGAGTAAATTCACTTTCCATACAGCAGTTTACATACACTTTGTCTTATGACATTGACTACAGTTTACCACAATGCAACAGCTCCCCTCCACTTCCTCCCCATAGTTACCTCTTCCCTGTGTCCTTCCCTCCCTGTACTGCCCCCTGAGCTATGTCCCTGTGCATACACAGCCCTTCTATTCTCCCATGATTGATCTCTCCAAGAAGTGTATCTGCCTAGTATAAATGTTCACCTCATATGCCTGTCTTTTGTTTGGCTGGAAGCCACAGGAGTGGGTTAAATTCCAGACCTGAAGAGCAGTGAGGGGCCATAGTCTCAGTGGTTCCACCAGGCTCTACCAGACCAGCAAATCTGGTCCCTTTTTTTTTTTTCCCCAAACGATTTTGAGTTTTGTTCCACATTGTTCTCCCACTCTATCCTGGATCTCCTTCATGGATCCCCCTCCAAGTGGTTGACAGTGGTAGCCGTGTACCATCTAGTTCTTCTGGTCTCATAGTCATATAGGCTGAGGATCACATGGTGTACCAATTGCTTGGACTAATTGTTTCCATGCATCCTTGGTTTTCTTCATTTTTCTTTGCTCTTGACAAGGAGAGACCCATAGTTGCATCTAGATGGCTATTTGCAAGCTTTTAAGACCCCAGTCGCTACTTGCCAAAGTAAGATGTGGAACGATGTTTTGTGTAGTATGTTATGCCAGTTGAGCTTGATGTCCCCTGTGGCAATCAATGGTCCCTAGCCCACAGGTCCAACTACTTGCTCCCTCTGGGTAGCTGGCTGTGGCCAAGAAGTGACTTCAAACTTGTCCCTTGTCAGCTCTACTATATACCTGGGAATTCTTATAAGCAATACACTTGTAAAAACATTGTCTGCTAACCCTATACATGGTCTTGGGCACACTCCCCCCTGTATAGACACACCTAATAGTTCAGTCTGTCCACCCATCTATCCACCCATAGATCATTTGCCTTCACTGACAATGCATAATGTATGTGCAAAAGGGTTCATCTTTGTTGTCTGTACTTTATCCATGGGGTTTTGACTGGCTAATTTTCAGAAGTAGGTCTATGTTACTCTGGAGGCTCCACTGAAACCTGTTCAGCATCACAGAACACACAGCCTCCACTGACAGGTGGTGGCTGCTCATGAGTTGCATTGGCTGGGAATTGAAACTGGGTCTCCTGTATGTTGTTGTTGTTGTTATGTGCCATTGAGTCAGCCCTGACTCATAGTGACGCCTCCTTGGGTTTCCGAGGAAGTAACAGAATTCTACCATTGAATCACCAATGCCTCATGTCATATCCCTTTACCCCTAAATGTATCAGTGTGTTTTTCCTAAGAATAAGGATATTCTTTTTCATAATCACAGAGCAGTTATTAACTTTAGGAAATTTCATGTTGATAAAATATTTTTATCTAACCTACCATCCATATTTCAGTTTTATTACTGACCCAATAATGTCCTTTATAGAATTTTTTTTTCCCTCTAATTCAGGGTCACACATTTATTTCTTGTGTTTCTTTAGTCTTCTGTAGTCTGGAACAGATTTTCAGCTGTTCCTTTATTAGGATTTTTTAAAAATAAATTTGATTGTGTTTTCAGTGAAAGTTTACATAGCAGTTTATGCTCCCATTCAGCAATTTCTATACCAGTTGTTCAGTGACATTGGTTACATTCTTCACAATGCATGAACATTCTCATTATTTCTGTTCTGCTTGTTCTGTTTCCATTAATCTAGTTTCCCCATCTTCTTACATTCTCATCTTTGTTTTGAAGTAATTGTTGACTATTTGGTCTCAAAGAGGTGACTTTTTAAGGAAGCACAGTACTAAGAGGTGATATTCAGTATTTTATGAGATAATCTTTTATTTAGCTACAAGGTGACCTCAGGGGTTAGTTTTGGTTCCAAATTTAAAGAGTGTCTCAGAGCAATAGTCTTGAGGCGTCCTCTAGTCTCAACCAGTCCAGTAGGTCTGGTTTGTTGTTTTTGTTGTTGATGTTTAGGAATTTGAGGTTCTATTCCACATTTTTCTCTCATTCTATCAGGCTCCATCTATTATGGCCCTGATTAGAACAGTCAGTGGATATAACCAGGTACCATCTAGTTCTTTTGATATCAGTTTAGTTGAAGCTGTATTTTTTTATTTTTATGACATTTACTTGGAAAAAAAAAAAAAAAACCTCCCTTCTTTTTATTATGAAATGCCCCTCCACTTGGGCTTGACAAATATTTCCTCATGGTTAACAGTCAGAATACTCACAATGCTACATTAGTGATGTGCTGTCATTCTCAGGGAATCCTGTTCAGAGGCACATGATGTCCATTTCTCCTCACTAGTGATACCAATTTTGATCACTTGGTCAAGATAGTACCCATTTTTTTCTACTGTCTAGTTATTATTTTCCCCTCCTTGCAATGAATAAGTAATTTGTTGGAGATATTTCAAGAAAATGCAAACATCCAGCTCCTCATCAAAATTTCTTTCATATAATTAGCATCCATTGATGATTCATTGATGATTTTTGTCTGATTCAGTCTTTACCACGATAATTGAAAAAATAGTGACTTTCCAACTCTTACTTACAAGTCAGCATTCAGCTTTCTATTGTAAACAAGAGCTCTTCTTCTCTCCTATTTGTTTATCTTTTGATTATTTGTATGGACTCATGCATTCCTAAGTTTCAATAGTTTATCATTCATTAATGTCTTGAATTATTTTGGGCCTCAACTGCCCCAGATTTGGCCAATGAGAGCTCCTTCAAGCTGGCTCTGGTGTCCTTGTGACTTGTCCCCATAATTTTTTATTATTATCTTGTATTGTTTCTTCTCTAGACTTGGAATTTACCATTTCTCCCAAAACCCTTGGTTTCTTTTAGTGGGGAATGGTATTAGAGATTAAATCTGGGTGCTAATATATATATTGCTATTTTGCTTCTGGGTACACACACACATATAATCATATATATATACTCACACACACATACACACATATAAAAGTATATATGTTTGTGTAAACATTCAGAGTCCTGCATATTTAGAAATCATGATTTCACACCAACACCAAATCCAATCCATCTCCACTGAGTTCTTTTTTGTCTTCCCCTCATTACTATATCTTCTTTCTTCCACAGTGAGAACCCTGGCTCCCAACAATATTAATACATTTACTCATTGCCTCAATCCTATATCTATAATAGTTCTGGAACTGTCTTACCTATTGAAAAAAAAAAAAAAAAAAAAATCATTGCCTTCAAGTCAATTCTGACTCTTAGTGACCCCCATTGGGTTTCCAAGGCTATACATCTTTATAGAAGTAGATTGCCCCCTCTTTCTTCCACAGAGCCACTGGTGGGTTTGAACTGCTAACTTTCTTTAGCACCCAAATACTTTGTCCACTATGCCACCAGAGTTCCTTGTTTTATCCACATTAGTACAAAAATCAAACCTAATAAAAAATAATTCAGGATTTGTTTACAGTTTCTCCTTCAACCCAACTCTGATCAAAAACTAAGAGCATGTACACAAATAGTGTTTTCATGAGCTAGATTAGTTCATTCTTTCTTTTTCTTTCCTTCATTTCCATAGAAATGCTGGCAAGTTTTTCTGTTTTAGGTTCCTTTCAGTTTTAGGTGTTTTTCGTCTCCTCATTCTTATTGATTTTATTTCTTCAATATACAGAACATGAATGTCTTAGTTATCTAGTGCTGGTGCATGATAAATACCACAAGTGGTTGATGGTAAAGAACAAAACTTTATTTTCTCACAGTTCTGGAGGCTGAAAGTCCAGATTAGGGTCTCAAGTCTTAGCAGTGTTGATATTCCTTTTTGGTAGCACTAGGCATTCCTTTGTTCCTTGGTGATCCCCACATGGCCTTTTCCTTTCCTGTTTGTGTTTCCTCTGTGTCTAATCTACTCTTTTTATAATTCAGAATTCATTATGTTTAAGATACATCCTGCATCGATAGACACTTACTAATAAAACAAAGAAAACAGTATTTTCAAACAAGATTACATCCACAGGTATAAGTTAGGTTTCCAACGCATATTTTGGCGGGACACAATTCAATCTGTAACAGTTAACATGCTTCCAAAGGGTGGGGGAAATAATATCTTAGTCTGGATTTGACTAAATCATATATTTAAATATATAAAGAGATTTATTTCAAAGAAATGGCTCACAAACTTGTGGAGGGTGGCCAATCCCAAATTCATGGGTCAGGCTGATATGTACAGAGTGTATTGGAGAAGTAGGCAGGAGAGGATACCAGAAGGCCAGTTAGTAGGGTATTGCAGTAGACAAAGAGGTGGTAGTAACATCATTGTTGTTGTTCCATGCCACTGAGCTGGCTCCGACTCATAGCAACCCTATGTACAATAGAACAAAACAATGCCCGGTCCTGCACCATCCTCACAATCCCTGTTATGCTTGAGCCCATCGTTGCAGCTACTGTGTCAATCCATCTCACTGAGGGTCTTCCCCCTTCTCACTGTCCATCTCCTTGATATCCTTCTCCAGGCACTGGTCCCTTCTGACAACATGACCAAAGTAGGTGAGACAAAATCTGACCACTTGCTTCCAAGGAGCATTCTGGCTGTATTTCTTCCAAGACAGATCTGTTCGTTCTTCTGGCAGTTCATGGTATTTCCAGTACTTTTTGCTAACACTGTAATTCAAATGCATCAATTCTTCTTTGAACTTCCTTATTCATTGTCCAGCTTTTACAGGTATATAAAGCTACTGAAAATACCATGGCTTGTATCAGGCACATGTTAGTCTTCGAGGAGATATCTTTGCTCTTCAGCATCTGAAGGAGTTCTTTTGCAGCAGATTTGCTCAGTGCACTATGTCATCTGACTTCTTGACTACTGCTTACATAGGCATTGATTGTGGATCCAAGGAAAATGAAATCCTTGACAACTTCACTCTTTTCTCCATTTATCATGATGTTGCTTATTGATCCAGTTGTGAGGATTTTTGTTTTCTTTATATTGAGGTGTAATCCATAGTGAAGGCTATAGGCTATGATCTTTATCAATAAGTGCTTCAAGTCATCTTCACTTTCAGCAAGCAAAGTTGTACATCTGCATATTGTAGTTTGTTAATGAGTCTTCCTCCAATCTTGATGCTGCATTCTTCTTCATATAGTCCAGTTTCTTGGATTATTTGCTTAGCATACAGATTGAATAAGTATGGGACAGGATAGAACCCTGACACACATCATTCCTGGTATCCCCTTGTTCTGTTGGAACAACTGCCTCTTGGTCTATGTACAGGTTCCTCATAAGCACAATTAAGTGTTCTGGAATTCCTATTCTTTGCAATATTATACATAATTTATTATGATCCACACAGTCTTTGCATAGTCAATAAAACACAGGTCAACAATCTTTCTGGTATTCTTTGCTTCTGAAGGAAAAATTCCAAGCTGCACTGAAGGAATTGATGGAATACCCACTGAGATGTTTCAACAAATAGATATACTGCTAGAGGCAGTCACTCGCTTATGGGAAGAAATATAAAGACAGCTGTTTGGCCAACTGACTGGAAGAGATCCAGATTTGTGCCTGTTCCACAGAAAGATTATCCAACAGAATGTAGAAATTATTGAACAATATCATTAATATCACATGTAAGTAAATTTTTGCTAAAGATAATTTGAAAACAGTTGCAGCAATACATTGATAGAGTGCCAGAAATTCAAGCCAGATTCAGAATGGCATGTAATGAGGGATATCATTGCTGATTTCAGATGGATCTTGGCTGAAAACAAATACCAGAAAGTGACATCCATAGGTGGAGAAAAGGTGGACAGACTCAGAATATATACATACACACACACACACACACACACACACACACATATATATATATATATATAATTCATGCCTACTAGAAAAACATGAAAGAAAGAAGAAGAAGAAAAAATCTAATGGGCACCCTAAATAAAATAAGCACTTAACCACCACCTCTCCTGGCATATATCATTCATCACTTGCATAACAGGCATTTCTAAGCATCATGAAAAAAAAAAAATATATATATATATATACAGGCATACCTTATTTTATCATGCTTTGCTTTTTTGTGCTTTGCAGACATTGTATTTTTTCACGAATGGGAGGTTTATGGCAACCCTGAGTTGAGCAAGTCTATTGGCACCATTTTTCCAACAGTGCTCACTTCATATTTCTGAGTCACATTTTGTTATCACAATATGTTTTATAGATGAAGAAAATTTATTAATGGATTGGATGTAGGAGGTAAAAAGATGGAGGAATCATCAGTAATTCCTGGATTTTTGACTTGCATAATTGGATGGACTGCAGTGCCATTTGTGGTAGATGAAAGACTAAGAAAAAAACAGGTTGGCAGGGAGAGTGCAGTACCAAGTTTTGTCCTAGACATGTATTCTTTGAAATTCCATCTGTGGGCTAAACTGCTTCAGGAAATACCTGATATGCAAATTAAAAAGCTGCTTCATGGGCTCCACCCCAGATCTGAATCAGAATCAGAGTGTGAGAATCTGAGTTTAACAAGCTTCCTAAGTAATTTGAATCCATACTAATGTTTTACAGCTACTGGATATCATTCTTC
>NW_006921649.1:12736574-12742844 GCF_000298275.1 Orycteropus afer afer | reverse complement strand
ATCCCTTCCAAGTGGATGGCAGTGGTAGCTGGGCACCATCTAGTTCTTCTGGTCTCATAGTTGTATAGGTTGCAGATCGGATGGTGTACCAGTTGCTAGGACTGATTGTTTCCATTAATTTTGGTTTTCTTCTTTCTTCTTGACGAGGAGAGACCCGTTGTTGCATCTAGATGGCAGCTTCCTTCCCCTTTCTTCTTCCCTCTTCCCCACCTGCCAACTCTCCTTGAAGGCAGGAAGAATTAGCTGAGTAAAGAAGGCAATGGAAATATAAAATATAAAAAACAATAAACATTAATATGCCTAATAACAACCAATCACCAAAATGCATGAAGGAGAAACTTCTAGAACTAATAAATGAGTTCTACAATGCTTCAGGACATAAAATCAGTACACAAAAATCAACAGCATTTCTATACAGTTGCAATGAACAATCTGAAAAGGAAATTAACAAAACATTTCCACTTACAGAATCAAAAAAAATACAATAATGAGGAATAAATTTAACAAAAGAAGTGTTAAAACTTATACAATGGAAAGTATAAAACATCATTAAAGGACATTTAAGACATTAATAAGTAGAAAGGCATATGTGTTCCTGGATTGAAAGGTTTAATATTAATAACATGGCAAATTCACCTACAGATTCGACACATTCCCTATCAAAATCCCAGCTGCAGTTTTTTTTTTTTTTTTTTTTCAGAAATTGGCAAGGTGGTTCTAAAATTCATGTGAAAATACAAAAGACCCAGAATAGCCAAAACAATCTTGAAAAAGAACAAAGTTCAAGGATTTACACTTCCCAATTTCAAAATTTACTACATTATTATAGTATCCAAAACAGTATGATACTAACATAAAGATACACATAAAGGTCAGAAGAACAGAATTGAGAATCCAGAAATAAACCCTAAAATTTATGGTCAATTTATTTTCAACAGAGGTGCCAAAACAATTCAATCAAGAAAGAATAGTCTTTTCAACAAATGGTGCTGGAACAACTGGATAGACACATGCAAAAGAATTGTCGTTGAAATGTTACCTCACACCATATAAAAAAATCTAACTAAAAGGAATAAAAAACCTAAACATAAGAGCAAAAGCTATAGAACTCGTAGAGGAAACACAGAAATAAATCTTCATGACTTAGATTAGACAATGATTTCTTAAATATGTGTCCAAAAGCATAAACTATAAAAGAAAAAAAAATAGATAAATTGGATTTCATCGAAATAAAAAATTTGAGCTGCAAAGGACACTATCAAGAAAGTGAAAAGACAGCCTAGAATAGGAGAAAATATTTGCATACAGATTCCTATATATCTAAAAGGAGTCTTTATCTAGAATACATAAAAAACAAACCAAATTCACTGCCATCGAGTTGATTCTGACTATAGCAACCCCTATTGTGTAAATATTTACGGAAGTAGATTGCCTTATCTTCCTTCTGTGGAGTGGCTGGTGGGTTTGAACTGCCAACCTTCTGGTTAGCAGTCAAATGTGTTAGGCACTGCACCACCAAAGCATATTTACAATATTTAAAGACACAAGTGGCTCATAAGCACGTAGAAACATGCTCAACTTCATTAGTCATTAAATTAAAAAAAAAAAAAAAACTCACTGTCATCTAGTTGATTCTGATCACAGCGACCCCTCCTTGGGTTTCTGAGGTGGTGTCTCTATGGAAGTAGATTGCCCAATCTTCTTTCTAAGGAGTGGCTGGTGGGTTTGAACTGCCAGCCTTCTGGTTAGCAGTCAAATGCCTTAGGCACTACGCCATCAGAGCTTCTCATTAATCATTAGGAAAATGTACCTCAAATGTTACATATAACTTCACATCCACCAAGATGACTATAATAAAAAAAGATGGATAATAACAAGTGTTGGTGAGGATGTGGGAAAATTGGCCCAGTCATACATAACTGACAGTAAATGTAAAATAGTGCAGCTGCTTTAGAACAGTGTGGCAGTTCCTAAAAACGTTAACTCTAGAGTTACTATATGACCCAGCAATTCCACTCCTAGGTATATACACAAGACAATGAAAACATGTTGTTGTTATTAGGTGCCATCAAGTCAGCTCCAACTCATGGTGAATGGGGAAGCTATGTACAACACAATGAAACACTGCCTGGTCCTGCACCAGCCTCACAATCCTTGCTATACCTGAGTCCATCATTGCAGCCACTGTGTCAATCCAACTCATTGAGGGTCTTCCCCTTTTTCCCTTATCCTCCACTTTACCAAGCATAAAATTCTTAGTGGGGGAATGGTCCCTTCTGACAACATGACCAAAGTAGGTGAGATGAAGTCTGGCCATTCTTGCTTCCAAGGAGTATTCCAACTGCACTTGTTCCAGGACAGATTTGTTCATTCTTCTGGCAGTGCATGGTATTTTCAGTATTCTTTGACAACACCACAACTCAAAAGCATCAACTCTTCTTCAGTCTTCCTTATTCATTGTCCAGCTTTGACATGCTTATGAGGTGATTGAAAATACCATGGCTTGGGTTAGGTATATCTTAGTTTTCAGAGACATCTTTATTCTTCAGCACTTTAAAGAGGTCTTTTGCAGCAGATTAGCCCAGTGCAATATGTTGTCCGATGTCTTGACTGCTGCTTCTGTTGGTGTTGATTGTGGAACTAAGTAATGTGAAATCTTTGACAACTTCACTCTTTTCTCCATTTAGCATGATGCTACCTATTGGTCCAGTTGTGAGACTTTTTGTTTTCTTTATGTTGGGGTGTAATCCATACTGTAGACTGTAGTCTTTAATCTTAATCAGTAAATGCTTCAAGTCATCTTCACTTTCAGCAAATATATTTGTGTTATCTACATATCGCAGATTGTTAACGAGTCTTCCTCCAATCCTGATGCCATGTTCTTCTTCATAGAGTCCAGCTTCTCGGATAATTTGCTCTGTATACAGATTGACACACTCCTTTCCTGATTTTAAACCACGCAGTATCCCCTTGTTCTGTTTGAATGACAGCCTCTGTTCTATGGACAGATTGATCATGAGAACAATTAAGTGTTCTTGAATTCTCATTCTTAATGTTATCCATAATGTGCTATGATCCACACAGTCCAATGCATAGTCAACAAAACACAAGTAAACATCTTTCTGGTATTCTTTCCTTTCAGCCAAAATCCATCTGACATCAGCAATGATATCCTTCATTCCATGTCCTCTTCTGAATCCAGCTTGCATTTCTGGAAGTTCCTGGTTAATATACTGCTGCAACCATTTTTTAACTATCTTCAGCAAGATTTTATTTGCATGTGATATTAATTAAGGTAGGGGGAAGTCCAGGAAGTGAGTGGAGCACTTTGGAACAGCTAAAGGAGATGAACTTGTCTGTCAGTTTGTCGTACTGTGGGGGCATGCATGTCACTGTGAGGCTGGAGGCTGTGCCACCAGTGTTTCAAATGCCAGCAGAGTTCCCCATGGTAAATGGGTTTCAGTGGAACTTCCAGACGAGACAGACTCGGAAGAAGCAAGAGGCCATCCACTTCTCAAAAAATTGGCCAGTGAAAACCTTATGAATAGCAGTGAGACACTGTCTGATATATTACAGGACAACTTTATGAATAACCCTGAAACATTGTCTGATGTAGTGCAGGAAGACAAGCTCCTCAGGTCAGAAGGCACTCAAAATATAACTAGGTAAAGCTGCCTCACCAGAGTAGAGCTGACCTTAATGATATGGATAAAGTAGAGCTTTTGGGACCTCCATGAGAAGAAACAAATGCAAACATCAGTTAATAATCGGAACATGGAATGTGCAAAGTATGAATCTAGGAAAACTGGAAGTTTCAAATATGAAATGGGATGCATAAAGATTGATATCCTAGGCATTAGTGACCTGAAATAGACCTGTCTCGGGCATTTTGAATCAGAAAACCATATGATCTACTATGCCGGGAATGATAAATTGAAGAGGAATGGTGTGGCAATCATTGTCATGAAGTATGTTTCAAGATCTATCCTGAAGTACTATGCTGTCAGTGATAGGATAATATTTATATGCCTACAAGGATGACCAGTTAATTCTACTATTATTCAAATTTATGCACCAACCACCAAAGCAAAAAAATGAGGAAATTGAAGATTTTTACCAACTTCTGCAGTCTGAAATTGACTGAGCATGCAATCAAGATGTGCTGATTATCACTGGTGACTAGAATGCAAAAGTTGGAAACAAAGAAGAATCACTGGTAGTTGGAAAATTTGGTCTTGGTGACAGAAATAATGCTGGATATCACATGATAGAATTTTGCAAGACTAACGACTTATTCATTGCAAATACCTTTCTCAGCAACACAAATGGTGGCTATACATGTGGACTTCACCAGATGGAGTATACAGGAACCAGACTGACTACATCTGTGGCAACAGGAGATGGAAATGCTCAATATCTTCAGCCAAAACAAGGCCAAGAGCTGATTGTGGAACAGACCATCAATTGCTCATATGTAAGTTCAAGTTGAAGTTGAAGACAATTAAAACAAGCCCATGAGAGCCAAAATACGACCTTGGATAAATCCCTCCTGAGTTTAGAGACTATTTAAAGAATAGATTTGATGCATTGAACACTAATGACCAAAAACCAGAGGAATTGTGGGATGACATCAAGAACATCCTCCATGAAGAAAGCAAAAGGTCATTAAAAAGACAGGAAAGGAAGAAAAGACCAAAACGGATGTCAGAAGAGACTCTGAAACTTGCCCTTGAGCAAAGAGTAGCTAAGGCAAATGGGAGAAATGACAAGATAAAAGAGATGAACAGAAGATTTCAAAGGGCAGCTCGAGAAGACAAAGTCAATTATTATAATGAAATGTGCAAAGACATGGAGTTAGAAAAATGAAAGGGAAGAACACACTCAGCATTTCTCAAACTGAAAGAACTGAAGAAAAAATGTAAGCCTCAAGGTGCAATATTGAAAGATTCTATGGGCAAAATGTTGAATGATGCAGGAAACATCAAAAGAAGATGGAGGGAATACGCAGAGTCACTGTACCAAAAAGAACTGGTCGATGTTCATCCATTTCAGGATGTGGCATATGATCAAGAACCAATGGTATTGAAGGAAGAAGTCAAAGCTGCACTGAAGGAATTGGCAAAAAACAAGACTTCAGGAATTGGAATACCCATTGAGATGTTTCAACAAACGGATGCCTCACTGGAGGCACTCAGTCGGCTATGCCAAGAGATTTGGAAGACAGTTACATGGCCAACTGACTGGAAGAGATACATATTTATACCCATTCCAGAGAAAGGCAATCCCACAGAATGTGGAAATTATTGAACAATATCATTAATATGGCACACAAGTAAAATTTACTGAAAATAATTCAAAACCATTGTAGCAGTGTATTGACAGAGAACTTCCAGAAATGCAAGCTGGATTCAGAACAGGACATGGAATGAGGGATATCATTGGTGATGTCAGATGGATCTTGGCTGAAGGCAAAGAATACTAGAAAGATGTTTACCTGTGTTTTATTGACTATGCAAAAGCATTTGCTTGTCTGGGTTATAACAAATTATAGATAACAATGATACTGTTCAATAATTTCCACATTCTGTTGGATCACCTTCCTTTGGAATGGGTCCAAATATGGATCTCTTCCAGTCAGTTGGCCATGTAGCTGTCTTTCAAATTTCTTGGCATAGATGAGTAATTGCCTTCAGCATGGCATCCGTTTGTTAAACATCTCAATGGGCATTCCATCAATTCCTGGAGGCTTGTTTTTTGCCAATTCCTTCAGTGCAGTTTTGACTTCTTCCTTCAATATCATTGGGTTTTGATCATATAGCACTTCCTGAAACAGATGTACATTGACCAATTCTTTTTGGTACAATGACTCTGTGTATTCCTTCCATCGTCTTTTGATATTTCCAGCATTATTCAGTATTTTGCCCATAGAATCCTTCAATGTTGCAACTCAAGGCTTGAATTTTTTCTTCAGTTCTTTCAGCTTGAGAAATGCTGAGCATCTTCTTTTCTTTTGGTTTTCTAACTCTAGGTCTTTGCACATTTCATTATAATTGACTTTGTCTTCTCAAGCTGCTCTTTGAATTCTTCTGTTCATCTCTTTTATCTTGTCATTTCTTCCATTTGCTTTTTTTCTTTTATATATATATATATTATTGTGATTTGGGTGAAGATTTACAGAGCAAATTCATTTTCAGACCTGAAGGGCAGCTAGGGACCATAGTCTCAGTGGTTCCACCAGACTCTATTGGACCAGCAAACCTGGTCCCCCCC
>NW_006921649.1:12711383-12733629 GCF_000298275.1 Orycteropus afer afer | reverse complement strand
CTTCAATTCTTTCAGCTTGAGAAATGCTGAGCGCGTATATTAGGGCCCCTAAATTTGCCCCTAGATTTTCCTTGAGGAACTGTATAGTTTTAGGTTTCACATTTAAGTCTTTGATCCATCTGGAGTTTGTTTTTGTGTATGGTGTTCTTCCATTTGCTTTTGCTACTCTCCATTCAAGAGCAAGTTTCAGGGTCTCTTCTGATATAAATTTTGGTCTTTTTTTCCTTTCCTGTCTTTTTAATGACCTTTTGCTTTCTTCATGGATGATGTTCTTGATCTCATCCCACAATTTGTCTATTTTTCAGGCATTGGTGTTTAATGTGTCAAATCCTTGAGATGGTCTCTAAATTCAGGTGGGATGTAATCAAGATCATATTTTGGCTCTCATGAACTTAATAGTTTTCAGCTTCAACTTGAATTTGCATATAAGCAATTGATGGTCTGTTCTACAGTCAGCTCCTGGTCTTTTTTTTTGCTGAAGATATTGAGCTTCTCTATCATCTCTTTGCACAGATGTAGTCATTCTGATTCCTGTGTATTCCATCTGGTGAGGTCCACATGAACAGCCACTCTTTACGTTGTTGAAAAAAGTATTTGCGATGAATAAGTCGTTGGTCTTGCAAAATTCTATCATGTGATCTCTGGTGTCATTTCTATCACCAAGGCCATATTTTCCAACTACTGGTGATTCTTCATTTCCCACTTTTGCATTCCAATCACCAGTAGTAATCAACATATCTTGATTGCATGTTTGGTCAATTTCAGACTGCAGAAGTTGGCAAAAATCTTCAATTTCCTCATCTTTGGCTTTGGTATTTGGTACCTAAATTTGAATAATAGTAGTATTAATTAGTCTTCCTTGTAGGTACATGGATATTATATTATCATTATATTTCAGGATATATCTTGAAACATTCTTTGTGACAATGAAGGTCACTCCATTCCTCTGCAATTTTTCGTTCTCACATAGTAAATCACATGGTTGTCTGCTTCACAATGTCCAAAAGGTCCATTTCAGTTCACTAATGCCTAGGATGTTGATCTTTATGCATTCCATTTCATTTTTGTCAACTTCCAATTTTCCTAGATTCATACTTCGTACATGCTATATTCTGATTATTAATGGATGTTTGCAGTTATTTCTTCCCCTTTTTGAGTCATGTCCCATCAACAAATGGAAGTCTGGAAAACTTTACTCCATCCATGTCATTAAGGTTGACTCTACTTTGAGGAAGCAGCTCTTCTCAGTCATATTTTGAGTGCCTTCTGACCTGGGGGGTCATCTCCCAGCACTATATCAATGTTTCAGGGCTATTCATCAAGTTTTTCAATAATATATGAGACAGTGTTTCACTGCTATTCAGAAGGTTTTCACTGGCCAATATTTTGAAAAGTGGATGGTCCCTTCCTTCTTCTGCTGAAACCTATCCACCACGGGTGACCTTTCTGGTATTTGAAATACAGCTGGCATAGCCTCCAGCCTCACAGCAACATGGAAGCCACCACAGTATGACAAAGGGACAGTCAAGTGGTGGATTGAAAACATATATCCCATAAATTCGCACACCAATGTTCTTAGCAGCATTATTCTTAATTGTGGAAACAAATGTCCATCAACTGATGAATGGATAAACAAAATGTGGTATAGCCATGCAATTAAAGATTTCTCCACTTATGTGTATAAAAGGCATAGTGATTAATGTATTCGGCTGCTAACCAAAATGTCAGTGGTTCAAATCTATCAGCTGTCCTGTGGAAGCAAGAAGAAGCAGTCTACTTCTATAAAGATTACAGCCTTAGAAACCCTGTGGGGCAGCTCTACTTTGCCCTAGCCAGCATTGACTCAATGAAGTATGTTTTGTTTTTTTTTGGTATGGTTATTGCAAAAAGGACATGGAGGTGACATCTTCTGACCTCCTCTAACTTCACAAGAGGGAGACAGAATCATCAGCAGCAGCCCAAGGCTTATTCCTGTGAGGCCAGACATGCTGCCATCCTCCAGCCTTTTACCAATTCTGATAGCAACTGTCCTTATCACAGTACTCACTCTGCTGGGTTCGATAATTTGTTGCAATGGCCACACAGAACTCACAGACAGTACTCATGATTATGGGGCTTATTAGGGAAGTAACAGGCTACAATACAGGTTCAGGAATGCACTCAGGATACAGTTCTTCAATCAGGACATTCTCCCCTCTGCTGTGTCCTCAGACACACCTCTCTGGACTTTGCCATCTTGTCCTGGCCTCTGCCCTGGTTGGGCAAGTGTTACAAAGCTCTTTTAGCTCTGCCCATAAGTGCCCAAGGGCCCTCAGTTTTCTAGCTTTGTGGGCAGGCAAGCCAAGCACTCTATCTCATGCCTTTGGGTTCCTCTGTGATCGTCTCTCTGCCAGGCATCTCTCTCTGCTGGGGCATCTCTCTCTGCCAGGACATCTCTGCCAAGGAGGTCCAGTGCAGGGATCTGAGGTCCAAGGACACACTTTACTTCACCTCCAGTTCTTCTCTCTTGATGGCAGTGAGATCCCCTCTCTGCTTTTAGGAGGGTTCATTTTAAGCCTGGCCGAGTGACAAAACTAAGCAATCCCAGCATCAGAGTTCTACCCACCTTATTTGCATGGTCCCAGTAATCTAGTGGGAGTTACAAAGACTATGGCTAGAAAAGCCATACCAAGTAATTCACTGCACCACAGGAAAGGAATTAAGTACTGATATGCCTAAGGCACTTGACTGCTAACCAGAATGCTGGAGGTTCAAACCCACCAGCCACTCCTAAGAAGGAAGGTTGGGCAATCTACTTCCGTAGTGATACTGCCTCAGCAATCCAAGGAGGGGTCGCTATGAGTCAGATCTGACTCAACGGCATACAACAACAACATATACTACAACATGGATGAACCTTGAAAACATGTAAAGTGAAAGAAGCCATCCACAAAAGACCACATATCATATGACTTAATTTATATGAAATGTTCAGAATAGGCAAATCCATAGAAAGAGAAAATAGACTGTTTGCCTAGGATAGGGGAGAAATGGGTATTAACTGCTAATGAGAATAGGTTTTTTTTTTTTTTTTTTTGAGGTGATGCGAATGTTCTAAAATTGATTGCACAACTGTGAATATATTAGAAAACCATTGAATTATATCACTGTGAGTCAGGGAATTATATGATATGTGAATTAGATTACAAAAGAGATGTTATTAAAAAAATAAATAGAAAAACAGAAGAAAACACTGCCTCCCTGGGAACATGTTTAGTGGATTGGGTCATGCTGGAAAGTTTGGACAGATTATGCTACACATGACATAGAGAGGACAGTTAATAAAGAGCTCCCCCAGAGCTATTATTATTGGTCTAACCTTATAGGTGAAAACTGAACTCTATAGAAATTTACGGTTCCATAGCTAGTATATAATGGAACCAGATCCCAGTCTAGGAAGTTTGAAAGGAGAACCTGGTCCCTTCACCGCTACATTACTCTATCTTCACGAAACATGTCTCTCTGTTCTAAGATGAAGACAGGGTGGAGAACATCGGTAGCTAAGAAGCTGTAAAATGGATGAGATTGCTCTCTCTTCCTAGTGCCAACTTCGCAGTGCTCATCAGAAAGCACTCATCACTTGGTTGGTTGCCTACCATCTGTTTAATAGACATCGTAGAAGTCGACTTTGGTTTCTGCAATTTCTTGAGCAAAATTCAGGATAAAGCAATCTCTTTGAAAAGATTTGGCATGCAGCTTCTCTCCTTCAGGAAAGTGATGTCTGTCTGCCAATGTGAATACTCAGTTGAGAATGATGAGATAGGTATCTTTGTGGCACAGCCATTGAATCTCAAAGCAACACAGAAACATTGATTGTATATGAGCTTTTTTTGAAGGTTCATGACTACAGTTGAAGACAATGTTAATTCTTCAGTAAAGTTTAATATAGCAGACTTCTATTTTTCACGAGACATTTCTATGCTTTAGTATAAATGTAGAGGTGTGTGTTTAACCCTTATTTTTATCTATTGAGCAAATGAATAAGAGGACCTAAATTTTTGCCTGCATTTTGGATTATTCTGTGAACTAGCTTCCCAGATGTAGAATAATCTTAAATCAAAGGGTATGAACATATTTAAGGCTCTTGATCCACATTGCCAAATTGCTTTGCAAAAAGACTGAACTAATTACACTCCCACCAGCAGTGTATGAGAATATATTTAAATGCAAATTCCAAGCGGCAATGTCTCTTTCTTATGTATTTTACTTAAAAAAAAAAATTATAGCTAAGTTAAAGCTGACCCAGGATGTTAAAAAAGAAAATCTGTTAAAAAAAAAAAAAAAATAGAGCAGACAGTTAAAACAGCGCTTAGGTGGATATAAGCTTTAGAAAGACCCAAGCATGAAGATAAAATTTTAACTCATCATGTTGTGTTATGTGCTGTCGAGTCGAACCTGACTCATAGCGACCCCTCCTTGGGTTTCTGAGGCAGTATCACTACGGATAGTAGATTGCCCAACCTTCATTCCTAGGAGTGGCTGGTGGGTTTGAACCGCCAGCTTTCTGGTTAGCAGTCAAGTGCCTTAGGCACTATGCTGCCAGAGCTCCTAGGTTAATTCATCATAGCAAACACAATTCTGAAGGGACCATTAACAATATGGTTTAGATCAGAACTGTAATGGCCAAGAATGTGGGGCGTGGTCAATGTACTAAATTCTAGTTTTAAAAAATCAGGGTATTTTAATGATTTATACTCCACGTTGCTCTAACGACGATTTAAGGTATCTAAAGTCAGGATCTTGAGAAGTATTGTGTCTGAACAATCATTCTTGAGAAAATGAACCAAACCCACGCCCCCTGAACTATGGTCAGGCTTATCTCTCCCCACCCGGGATGCCTCGCCTCAGTAATCTCAGTTCAGTTTGCAACCACATTGATCGCCTTTCCCTCCACCTCTAATAGTGAGGCACGGTGATTGTAGGGGAGGAATGTAAGGAGAAGCCCAGACTCGGGATACCAACCCAATCGAGCTCTACACGATTCCAAAAGGTGCCGGGTCCTCAGAGTTCAGCGCCTCCCCCCCTCTTTTTTTCTATTTGGGAAACCGCCAGCCCTCGCCTGCGAAATCTTCCATTATTACTTCTCTGTGCCCCTCTCCCGACCCACTTCTACCGAAAGATAAAAGAGCTGACGCCCGAGAACCAGAAACTCGGTTTTGTTCTCCTTTTTTACTTTTGTTCTGCCTTGCCTGCTACATCTCCCTTCTTTCCTTTCCTGTCTTCTTTCCATCTTCCCTCCTTCTCACTGCCTTTCCCTTCCTCTTTTCCCCGGACCGAACCCCTTTCGCCTTTCTCTCCCCTTCTCTCTCCTCCCACTCCCTTCGCAGCCCCTCCCGCAGCCAATCAGAGCGCGGGCCTCCCGAGGCCCCGCCCTGTCCCCGGCCATTCCTGGAGGGCCGGGCCGAGTCAAGGCCCTGGGTGCTAGAGGGTGGTGCCGCGGGGCTGGGGCGGATGGGGCCTGGCGGATGGGCGGCGTCGGCGCGGGGCTCGCCTGGACGCGGGTGTGCGGGCCTGTGAGAGGGCGAGACAGGCGCTGCAGCCCGCCCGGGATGGGCCAGCCCCGGTCTGGCGGAGCTGAGCCGGAGGCGAGGGCGGCGCGCGAGCCGGGCTTGCCGGGAGGGCGGCCAGGAGGCTGAGGTAGAAGTGGGCGCAGAGGAAGGGGCCGAGCTAAGGCGGTGGGTGGAGCGGCGAGGGGGGCGGAGGCTGGGCCGCGGCGGGCTAGCGGAGAGGCGCGCCTGTCCCGAGCTCGGCGGCGTCAGCGCCGGAGGAGGCTGAGGCGGCGACGGGCCCGGACGAGCGCCCGGAGGTGGCGGACGCGGCGCCGGGGGCCCCCATGGGCGGGTGTGTGGGCGCCCAGCACGACTCCTCGGGCAGCCTCAACGAGAACTCGGAAGGCACTGGAGGTAGGTGAGCTCCAGGGGGCAGCCTCGGCCCCCCATTGTTCCTAGCCAGGCCACCTGTCCCGACCCCCTTCGGGCCCGCGGGCCCCGCGGCCCGGGTCCCAGCGCCCCTTTGTCATCTTCTCCTCCACGTCATTCCCCACTCTCCTCTTCCGGCCGCCCCGCCGGCCTCGCGGGTCGTCCCCTTCCCTCTGCAGCTCCGGGGAAAAGTCTTCTGCACGCAGAAATGCAGCTCCTGGCCTCGCTGACCCCACCTCCTCGATTCGGAAAACTCGTACGAGAAGCTGCCTTTCTGGCTACCTCACTCTCTCTCCAGCCTGTTTAATTATTCAGGAACAGGATGGCGGCGCTGGGGTTGCAGAAAAGCGAATTGATGGGGCGGAGGGAAAGGGGGGCAGGGAGCCTAATGCATTCCCTCCGACGGGCCCCGCCACATCTCTCCGCACCCTTCCTTGTTCAGCAGAGTTGGCTGCTCTCAGCTTTCCTGAGTTTCAGATGACAGCTGTCCCTGGTTGGTTCCAATTTGGCCATTTAAACCTGCAAGTTTCTGGAGCCCTACTGGGGAAGTCTCAAGTGGCCACAGGCATTATTTTAAGGGAGGGGAAAAGATCTGCCCAAGTAAAACGTGGCTTCTTCCTACGGGATGGTGGTATTAGGCCAGTTTGCTGTCGCGGTGGGCTATTCAAATTCCTGTCAGTCTTACGTAAAGGAAAATATGTAGGATAAAAGTACAAATGCATAAGAGTCTGACTTATTCCAGTCGGATCAGTAATGTAAAAGTTTTCAACACGGAACGCACTTCTACTTTCTTGTAAACAGCAGTTTGCGGTGGAAAGGTGTTTTAATCGCAGTTGTACTATCTTACCAGTACTTGAGCTAAGTTATCTTTTGCTTTCTCCATACTACGATTTGTAGATGTTAGAATGTTTTAGTTAAAGAATAAACAACTTCTTAGGAATGGCAGAGATAACAGTTGGTTTTGTTCTGATCTGATGTTAGCTTTCTCAGAATAATGAGCTATGGAGAGAAGTTCCCAAACTAAATTGTTGAAGATGAGAGGGTGTACTTTTCCCTTACATATTGACATTTAGTCAAGTTGCCTGTCTAATCACTTTATTTCTGTCTGTAAATCACACACACTTTAAGATGATGTTTCCTGAATTGCAACCATGTCACTTCGTTAAAATCTGTAAATCCTAGGCAAGTAATTTGAGAGCTCAGTAAAGGGTGTCTTGGAAAAAAACAATAGTTACAGTGCATTTCATGTCGAAGGATTATTATTTGGTGGCACAGTAACAACTAGAACTTCAGTAAGAAATAGGAAAATAAAAAGGAGCATGATTTTAAACAGCCTTGGGTCAAAAGAGTTCTCTCTTTGAGGTGATCATTTGTAGTCCCAAAGCACATTAGTGCTTGTTATAGGCAGTGTTTAGTTTTCATTAAAACATTTTTTCCACACACTCATTTTAAAATTCTTCCCAATTTTTTCCTCTTCTTTTTGATAATGCTCTTGAACGAATTTATTTAAACCTTTTGTAAGGGTGACTTCAGACTAACCAGACATTATTAGTGTGGACTTTTAATAAGATGAAACCTTAGCTTTGGATCATTTATTACCAATGATTTCCAATTACAAAGCCGTAGTGTTAGTACCTTGGAGAACTGAGTTCCTGGGAAGGGAAGCTATGCTCTATCTTTCCAAAGTAAAGTTTAGGAAAAAGGGATCATCCCTGTTTTCTTCTGGAGAGAGGGGATGGCCTAAAGGGATGGGGGAGGGGCATGTGAGATAATAGGATTAGTTTTGAGGTTTAATTATGAAAGCCTTTATTCTCCACTATTGTTATGATAATTAAGAATTAATTGTTGTTTAATAGCGTTAACTCAGGTGAGTGTTTCAGGTTAATGTGTTCAGTAGTTCTTGCTTATCATAGTACCTTTTTGCTGGGAAGAGGCACTTTTTCTTAAGGGTGTTGGCACAGATCCCTAGCTTTTCAAACATAGTGGTTCGTAGTTTTAATCTGAACATTTATGAAAATTCTTTTATCAACATGAGTAAACTATATTTTTTCAGATGCTTTTCATGACACATTTAAAATTGTGAATATTTTAGGTACTTACCTGTGTATTGATCGTGTGCCCTATTTTAGAACTGGTTTTACCCTTTCTGAATATCAGCCAGCTTTGGTTTAAAAAAAAAACAACAAACTGTCTTTTTGTTTGTTTGTTTTCAAATGTTTTGGCCAGTTGAGTTAGTGTACTTTCCGTTTGGAATCCAAGTCTCTTAAATATGCAAATGATCGAGTGTATATTGTGAAAAGCTTGCTTATTAGTTGGATTACTTTGAAAGAATTTGGGAAATTTTTGCAGGAGATTGTTAAATATGGAAATGGCTTAACTCACATTATGATATTTGTGTTATCTATTTGAAATCATTTGTAAAATCTTCCCCTGGCGTAACTTGGCTTTTTTGAGTTTCAGCTTCTTTGAGCATTTTTAAAGTGTTGAATTTTAGCCAAAACAGGCATATATCATAGAGGTTATGCAAGATTATTTAACAGCTCTCCAAGCTTTCATGCTCCTAGGATTTCCAGTTGTTTTGACATTTTTAGACAGCATGTTCTGTATGGTTCTCTACCTTATTATATCACATTATGATGCTGAGATTGGCACTTAGACCTCTAGAGGAGGCTTTAGCCCACAGCATTTGCTTAAGAATTTGTCCCTTATAATTTTTTATAACAAAAAAAGTAGAAAAAAATTGCTGAATACAGCCTACTAGCTTTTTGTCTCATTTGGTCACCTCTTTAATGTAGTGATGTACAAAGTAGGCTCTCTTTCTGAGTGTATCATTCATTCTGTACATTCAGTGATATCCCAAGAGGAAAGATAATGGTGGTCACAAGTTCCAGGTTTACAGGAGGGTAAGATAATGCTGAATGCTGGACATTGATTTCTTTAGTGTTTATTACAGAATGTCTTGAAACATCATGGAGTCTTTTCGGATATCCATTTATAGCAGCCTTATAGACACCTACTCAATGAGTAACACTGATTTTTGAATAATAACAGTTACCTTTTATCCAGTATTTATTATGTAACAGATACTGTGCTAAATGATTACTTTATCACATTTAGTCCTCAACAATGCTGTGAGGTGGATAAAAACAGAAAGAACAGAACTGTGAGGTGGATAAAACCAAAACCAAACTCATTGCTGTCGAGTCATTCTGACTCATAGCTACCCCTCCTTGGGTTTCTGAAGCAGTATTCTACGAAAGTAGATTGTCCAGTCTTCCGAGGAGAGGCTCATGGGTTTGAACCGCCAGCCTTCTGGTTAGCAGTCAAATGCTTTAGGCACTATGTCACCAGGTATCTCTGTTTATACATGAGGAAATTGAACCCCGCATCTACCCCAAAATTAAATTACTTGCTTGATATCATGTAACTTATAAATGGCAGTCAGAACTTGAACCCATGGCTATAATAAAAATGATAGTTTCCTTTTTTTTTTTTTTTTTTAATATTTATTTATTTATTTATTTATTTATTTTTATTGTGATTTGGATGAAAATTTACAGAGCAAATTCACTTTCCATACAGCAGTTCACATACACTTTGTCTCATGACATTGACTACAATTTACCACAATCCAACAGCTCCCCTCCCACTTCTTCCCCATAGTTACCTCTTCCCTGTGTCCATCCCTCCATGTACTTCTGCCCCCTGAGCTGTCTCCCTGTGCATAAGCAGCCCTTCTTTCTCCGATGAATGTTCTCTCCAAGGAGTGTATCTACCTGAGGTAAATGTTCAACTCATATGCCTGTATTTTGTTTGGCTGGAAACCACAGGTGTGGGTTCAGTTCCAGACCTGAAGGGCAGCTAGGGGCCATAGTCTCAATGGTTCCACCAGGCTCTATCGGATTAGCAAACCTGGTCCCCCCCACCCCCCTTTTTTTTTTCTCCAAATGATTTTGAGTTTTGTCCACATTGTCCTCCCTCTGTATCAAGGATCTCCTACATAGATCCCCTTCCAAGTGGATGACAGTGGTAGCCAGGTACCATCTAGTTCTTCTGGTCTCATAGTCGTATAAGCTGCTGATTGGATGGTATACCAGTCACTAGGACTAATTGTTTCTGTGACTTTTTGGTTTCCTTCATTCTTCTTTGCTCTGGATGAGGAGAGACCCATTGTTGCATCTAGATGGCAGCTTGCTAGCTTTTAAGATCCCAGTGATCTCACCAAAGTAGGAGGTGGAACAATGTTTTGTATAGTATGTTATGCCAGTTGAGCTTGAGGTCCTCTGTGACTATGGTCCCAAGCCCGCAGGTTCAACTATTCGGTCCCTCTGAGTAGCTGGCTGTGACCAAGCAGTGACCACAACCTTGCCCCTTGTCAGCTCTGCTATACACCTGGGAATTCTGATCATTCACATAAACTTATAGGACCATTGTCTGCCAACCCTATACATGTTCTTGGATACACTCCCCACTTCATAGACATACTTAATAGTTCAGCCTGTCCACCCATCTGTCCACCCATCTGTCCACCCATATACCCATGTTTGCCTTCAGTGACAACACAGTACTGTATGTGCAAAAGGGTTCATCTTTGTTGTCTCTACCTCCTATGTACCTCTCTCTGTCTTTCTCTTCCTCAGTGCCATCATATTGATCACTCACATTTGGTACATTGCCCTTCTCATCACCCAAATCAATACTTATCTCTATCTATCTAACAAAAAAGGCTAGTTCTTTATTTTCTTTTTCCCCCTAGTTTATTTTAAAAATCTATATAACCAGCCTTTTATTGATGAAGAAAGAAAATAGATCTATAACCAGTGATTCATGAGTCTTACAACTAAAATTTAGTTTCTCAACTATGAACAGAAAAACTGTTTTACATTTATTTCTTCTGTCTAATCTGGTGAAGAGGCTTATTATCAGTGATTTTTTTTTTTTTTTTTTAAAGTTGACAAAAGGTAATCCATAAACCATCTTCAGCTTGTTAATTAAGAGCTGATGGTTGTATTGTTGGGCAAGAATTTTGCAATCAACAAGCATTGAGTACCCACAATATGCCCAATGTTGTATCAGTCACCGTGGCTCAAAAACAAACAAAAATCATAATTCTATTTCCTGAGTATGCCAAAATCTTTTTCTTTTTTAGGAAGACAATATAATGTGCACAGTGAAGAAATTACAAAATCCTACATAAACATATAGGTAGTAGATAGCGCATAGCATAAACCGTGAGCTGAAGGAATAAAGGAAAAACAAAGTGATCTCAGCAGGATAGGATTAGAGTATGCTCTTTAAAAGTGGTTTTTAAATGGCATCTTCTTCATGGACTGGTAGAACATACCAGATGGAAGAATGGTTATGAGTTAAGGCTTGAAAATGGTGTAATACATGCATTGTGTAGTGGTTAAAAACGTGGCTGCCTTGGTGGGAGCAAGTGTGTGTGGCAAGAAATGTTGGAAAAACTGGACAGGTAGTAAATAGAATGCTACTGTGCCCTTTTAGGAGCTCTGGTAGCATAGTGCCTAAGGCACTTGACTGCTAACCAGAAGGCTGGCGGTTCAAAGCCACCAGCCACTCCTCGGAAGGAAGGTTGGGCAATCCTACTTCCGTAGTGATACTACCTCCGAAACCCAAGGAGGGGTCGCTATGAGTCGGGGCCGACTCGACGGCACATAACAACAACAACAACAACTGTGCCCTTTTGAGAAGGGCTTCTGATCTGAGGAAAAGAGAGATTGAAAGAGTGTACTGATGCTGTATTCATGCGGTTAATATTTGTTGAGTCACTGTTGTGTACTCATTGCTGAGAGCAAAAAAATCCCTACCCTCAAGGGATTTATAGTGTAGCACTTTGTTACTCAGTGTAGTCCCTGGACCAGCATCATTGACATCACTTGGGGCATGTTTAACATGTTCCCAAATAATTCCTAGGCACATTGAAGTATGAGAGGCACTGGTCTAATGTATTTATTGTTGCTGTAGTTAGTTGTGGAGCCATTTACTACTCATGGTGACTCCATGTGTGCAAAGCAAAGCTTTGAACCAGTTCAAACCGGTTAGCTCATGAATGACTAAATGAAATTGGAACAGACCAGAATTTTAAAAATTTGGGTGAAGTGAAAAGATAACCGTGATGGGAAAAATTATTGTTTGAGGCCCTGGAAAAGAGACTTGGAAGATGCATAGTGAGCCCTTTGCAGAACCTGTTGTGAGAGATTGGATTATTACTGGGATTGTAGAGAGTGACACACATTCAAAGCAATGTAGTTGGCTGCCATATTTGAGCCAGGTCACGTTGTTTTCAACTCTGATGGTCAAGAGATCAAAAGATTTGGTTGCTATGCAATACACATGCTGCCCTTGTTTTCTCAGAGGGAGATTAATTTTCTAGCAAGGCATCGACCTATAATTTTTCCCATTCTGGCTGTCATTCTAGTTCACTTACATTTTACAAATTCAGATCCATCCCTATTTTGCTTCATTTGCCATGACTGAACAGGGAACTCATTTGAAGCCCTGGTGTAGAACAAAACTGCGCCATAACATTTTCAGGGGTGGTATAGTACCTAAGGCATTCGACTGCTAACCAGAAGGCTGGCTGTTCAAACCCACCAGTAGATTAGGCAATCTACTTCCATAGAGATACCACCTTGGAAACCCAAGGAGGGGTCGCTAGGAGTTGGATTCAACTTGATGGCAGTGACTTTGGTTTTGGTTTTAGACCTTTCAGAAGGGGATCACTAGGCCTATCTTCCAAGGCATCTCTCGGTGGGTTCCAGCCACCCGCTTTTAGGCAAATTAAGTGCTTAATGGTGCCAGATTACTTAAAGCAGGAAGAGACTAGAGTCAAGGGGAAAAAAATGGCATGGGTTGGTGATTTATTGAATGCAGGAATATGGAGGAGACAGAGACGTAATATAATTCCACGTTAAGCAGTGTGGCAATTCCTTAAAAAGGTGGAATTAGAAATGCAATTTGACCCAGCAATTCCGTTACTAGGTATATATATCCTAAAGAAGTGAGAGCCAGGACAGGAACACCCATGTTCATACATGCGCTATTTACAATACATACACACCCATGTTCATCACAGCACTATTTACAATAGCCGAAAGATAGAAACAACCTAGGTGCCCCTCAGCAGTAGAATGGATAACCGAACTATGGTACACACACACAATGGAATACTATGCAACCCTGAAGAATAATGTAGAATCTGCAAAACACTGCATAATGTGGATAAACTTGGAGGACATTATACTGAGTAAAATAAGTCAATCACAGAAGGACAAATACTGTATTAGTCTATTATTATAAAAAGGCAAGGCAAGGTGTATATATGGAAGGAAATTTTCTTTGTTACCAGGGGTGGAAGGGGAGGGGCGGGAACACTGTTAGGTAGAGACAAGTATTGATTTGGGTGAAGAGAAGGGCAATTAAGCGAATGTGAGTTATCAGCATGGTGGCACTGAAGAAGAAGAAGACAGAGAAAGACACATGGGAGGTACAGACAACAGAGATGAAACCTTTTGCACATACAGTACTGCATTGTCAGTGAAGGCAAACGTGGCTATACAGGTGGATAGATAGGTGGACAGGCTCAACTATTAGGTATGTCTGTGCAGAGGGGAGTGTGCCATGACCATGTATAGGGTTGGCAGAGAATGTTTCTACAGATATATTTGTATGTCCTGTAAGAGTGGTATATAGTAGAGCTGACAAGGGACAAGATTGTAGTCACTTCTTGGCCACAGCCAGCTACCCAGAGGGAGTGAATAGTTGGACCTGTAGGCTTGGGACCATAGTCGCAGGGGACATCAAACTCTATTGGCATAACATACTACACAAAAACATTCCACATCTTACTTTGGCAAGTAACGACTGGGATCTTAAAAGCTTGCAAGCGGCCATCTAGATGCAACGATGGGTCTCTCCTCATCCAGAGCAAAGAAGAATGAAGAAAACCAAAGACACATGAAAGCAATGTGCAAAAGGGTTCATCTCTGTTGTCTGTACCTCCCATGTGTCTTTCTCTGTCTTCTTCTTCAGTGCCACCATGCTGACTGGTATACCATGTGTGATAGTTGGATCTGTGTCAACTTGGCTGGACCCCAGTTCTATGTGGTTGTTCCCATGATGGGATCGGATGACTGTGTTCTGAGTGGCCAATCTGTTCAGAGGGAGTCTCCCTAGGGGTGTGGTCTGTTTCCAGGATACCCAGGGACATCCTGGGAAGAGAGACATTGTTTTGTGGATTGGGATTCCGTTGTGCTGCCTACAACTGTCCGTGGGTGACCAGTCCACTGTTTGGCCTGGAGATCTTGGATTCGTCATTCATTGGAGTCAACAGCCGGTGTACTGCCTGCCAGCCTTGAGCTTATTGGCCCCTGCAGTTGTAGAAGCTAAGAAAAGCCTCCAGCCTGACATTTGCTCCAGGGACTTTGGACTTGCCGGCTTCTATACGTTTGTGAGCCATTTTCCTAAGATAAATTTTTCTCTCTCTTTATATATATACATATATATGTGTATATATATATATATATATACACACATACATATATATATATGGGAGCTCTGGTAGCATAGTGGCTAAGACACTTGCCTGCTAACCAGACGGCTGGCGGTTCAAACCCACCAGCCACTCCTCGGAAGGAAGGTTGGGCAATCCTACTTCCGTAGTGATACTGCCTCGGAAACCCAAGGAGGGGTCGCTATGAGTCGGGGCCGACTCGACGGCACATAACAACAACAACAACAACAACAACATATATATATATGTTTTTTGTTTCTCTGGAGAACCCAGTCTAACACACCATGCGATCCTTAGTCTATATGACTACGAGACCAGAAGAACTAGTTGGTGCCCAGCTATCATTGTCAACCACTCAAAGGGGAATCTGTGTAGGAGATCCTCGATAGAGTAGGAGAACAATGTGGAACAAACTCAAAATCATTAAAAAAAAAGGGGGGGGGGTAGGAGCCTGATGGAACCACTGAGACTGTGACCCCTAGCTGCCCTTCAAGTCTGGAATTGAACCCAGCCAAACAAAAGACAGGTGTAAGAGCTGAATATTTACATTAAGTAGATACACTCCTTGGAGAGATCAATCATGGGAAAATAGGAGAGCTTGTATGCACAGGGAGACAGCTCTGGGGGACAGGAGTACAGGGGAGGGAAGGACACAGGGAAGAGGTAATATAGGGGGGAAGCTGTTGTGTTGTGGGAAATTGAAGTCGATTTCATGAGACAGTGAGCTGCTGTATAGAAAATGAATTTGCTCTGTAAATATTCACCCAAATCACAATAAAAATTAAAATAATAATAATAATAATAATAATTCCATGTTTGTGAACCTTAATAACCAGGAAGATTGAGATGGCTTGACTGGTATTGGGAAATAAGAAAAGGGATAGCTGGGGAACACCCTTGTTTAGTTTTCATTTATTTTTAGATTTAAACAGTAGAAAAATGTATTTATTATTTATTTTTTTAAATTTTTGCAGTGTTTCTTCCCCTCACTTTCCCTCCCACTCCTGGTAACCAATAAAGTTTCCTTCCATATATAAACCTTTCCTTGACTTTTTACAATAATGAACTAATACAATATTTGTCCTGTGATTGACTTATTTCACTCATCATAATGTCCTCCAAGTTCATCCATGTTATGTGGTGTTTTGCAGATTCTACATTATTCTTTAGTGGTGCATAGTATTCCATTGTGTGTATGTACCATAGTTTGATTATCTGTTCTTCTGTTGATGGGCACCAAGGTTGTTTCCATCTTTTTGCTATTGTCAATAGTGCTGTGATGAACATGAGTGTGCACATATCTATTCTTGTCCTGGCTCTCACTTCTTTAGGATATATACCTAGTAATGGAATGGCTGGGTCAAATGGTATTTCTAATTCCAACTTTTTAATGAATCACCATACTGTTTTTCACAGTGGTTGTATCATTTTACAGTCCCACCACCAGTGTTTGAGAGTTCCAGTCTCCACATCCTCACCAGCATGTGTTATTTTCTGTCTTGTTGAATTTTGCTATTAGTGTTCGGACCAGATGATACCTCATTGTTGTTTTGATTTGCAGCTTTCTAAATGGCTAATGATCATGAACATTTCTTCATGTTTAAACAGTAGAAGAATTTTTAAGTGGAGACATCATTTAGGGTGGTACAGAGGTTAGATACTGCAAAAAAGGCAAGGGGGCCAAATCTTCTGACCTTTAACCGCACAACAAGACAGAATTGCTATCAATAACCCAAGGCCTGTTCCTGCAAGGCCAGACATAATGGTTCGCTCCAGCCCTATCACCAACTGTTCCTCCCAAAGCACCCACCACCTCTCTCCTGGGTTCGATAATTCACTGCAGTGGCCACACAGAACTCACAGATTATAGGGTTTATTAGGGAAGTACCAGATTACAACTCAAGTTCAGGAAAAACAGTCTCTCTCAGCCTGCTGTCTCTTACCCAAAAGTCTCTCATAGTCTCTCTCCCAGCAGTGCGTGTCCCTCCGTGTCTCTCTCAGCGATACGTGTCTCTTGCATCTCTTTCTCAGCAGTGCATGTCTCCCAGGAGCGTGTTCCTTCTCAGCAGCACGTCCTTCTCACCCAGTAGTCAGAGTTCTGCCTCTAGGATGCCTCCTTTGAAGTGTGGCTGAGTGGCCAAACTAGCCAATCATAACATCAGAATACTAAGCACCTGAGAGACAGTGACCTTCCCAGAACATTGTTTTGTGCCACTCCCAACAGAAATACCCCAGGTGGATAACTTTTACAATCAGGAGCTCAGTTGCTCACAGCAAATTCTACCACGGAGTTTACAAAGACTTATGGCTAGAAAAGCCATACTAGGTAATTTACTACACTGCAGATATGAAACTCCTAGATGTTTAGAGGAACTCTGACTTCTAACAGAAGGCTGGCGGTTCAAACCCACCAACCACTCTCTGGAAGGAAGATTAGGCAATTTACTTCTGTAGTGATACCACCTCAGAAACCCAAGGAGGGGTCACTGTGAGTCGGATCCAACTCCATGGCAGTGAGTTTAGTTTTTTGGTTAGATGCTTAGAATTAGGGATGTGGATTTTGGAGTTTGAAGGTGTAAAATGACCATTATGTTATTATACAACACAGTAACAATTTTCATAATTTCAGAAAATAATTTGTTTTCTTAAGTTTTTGTTCTACTTATGTGGTTTAATTAGCTCTGTGATTAATTTGGCACAGTGGTTAAGTGCTTGTGTACTAACTGAATGGGTTTTTTTGTTATGTGCCGTGGAGTCGGATCCGACTCATGGCAACCCCTCCTTGGGTTTCTGAGGTGGTTTGAACCCACCAGCCGTTTTGCAGGAGAAAGATGTGGCAGTCTGTTTCCATAAAGATTTACAACTTTGGAAACCCTTTGAGGCAGTCCTACTCAGTCCTTCAGGGTCACTATGAGTTGGAATCAATTGGGTGGAAGTGGATTTTGGTTCTTTGGGTATGTTTGTAAAAATTCCAGCTGTGGTTCGTTACTCATTCCAACACAAGGTAGACTTCTTGGGCATCTAACTCCAGAATACACCAACAGCCTTTTTGCCTTTTTAATTCTCTACAAGATACCCACTTCTTCTTTCACCAGGAATATTGTGTATCCCTTTTCCTTATGTATTTTCAGTGCCCCATACATTACCAGCATCATCTGTGTTGTTCATTGAATGTTCTTGTTATGCTTCTACTCTTTGTTTTTGCCGGTACTAAAGAATGAACCAGAATTGCATAGAGGAGGACTAAAGATTTAGCTGCCTCCTGCTATCCCTAGAGTGACAATGGAAGTAAAAATCATCCATATTTTTTGAGTTAATGAACTCCAGAGCTTTATGAGAGGGGTGCAGAAAATTTCATACTTCTTTGGAGAGAGACTTATGTTTTGGAAAAAAGACAGTTGCCATCGAGTCAGTTCCAACTACTGGAGACCCCAATTGTGTCAAAGTAGAACTATGTTCTGTAGGATTTTCAGATTTTTTTGAGGTAGATCACCAGGCATTTCTTACAATGCCTTGAACTTCCTTTGAAACAGGAGGCATTTACTTGATGTGAAGCACGTGCTGCTTTTATTAGGAGGCATTCGTTATGGGGAGAAGACCTAAAGGAAAAATAGGCAGCAAGAAGGTATAGGTTGAAAATATGGTGGTATTCTGGGTTGGTAGTTCTGGCAGGTATGAGAACTGTAGGCCTAGGAAGCTACAGTTGGAAAATAGTGGACATGGGGAAAGCTGAATGATTTTTGTGAAGGTATTTAAGCATTAGAATGTATAGTAAAAACTGATGTGGCTGTTGTAAACATTGTCTAATTGGCTATCTTCCACTGTGCTATCCCCACTCTGTTTTCAATCTTTTATGAAGCAAAGTGGCTGAAAATTTTCCGCAAAGCAATCTTGAAATTTATGTTGGAGAGAGGCATTTTAAATGAAAATCCTGGCTATAGATATTAAATAAGCCATTTTTAATTTTAATTCATTTAGGAACTTATTATGTAATACTACATACTATGGACACAAGCTTTTATCCATTAGAAACTATAGGGCACTTCATTCATCTGACTTTTGATAGCCCTTGTCTATGAAAACTTTCTTCCTTTTAGACAGATTTTGATAGATGGATTTTTATTTTTAAAGCTATCTGATTTTCTTAAACTGTAGAGCCTTGGCAGCATCTTGTTAGTAGTAATGTGCTCATGTGAGTCTTCTAATGAGAATGAGTTTTGAGAGTCAGTCTCTAGTAATAATGAACTTTTGTCTTCAAGTTAGTGAATTAGCCCTATATCTCTTGTAGCTTTTGAACAGAACACATTCTTTTGCTGTAGGAGAGCATTAGGTTGTTTTAGATTAAGCAACATGATCAAATTAATTGGGCACGATGATAAATTTGCTGATTTAGTGATTCTCTCATTTTTCCTCATGCAGACCACCTGAATGGTTTATCTTCATTTGGTGGACCACTGCACCTGATTCTTCCCGCCGCCCCTCACCATCCCTACCCAGCTTTCTGCTTCTGCTTATCGGGGCAGTACTAGGCTACCAGCAAGTTCCTCATGATTCACTGGTAGTTCAAGGACCATAGGTTGAAAACTTTACTAACGCATATGTACTTAAAGATGCATGTGTGTTGGCCAAGAACAATCAGCATGTATTCGCCTTGCATCAGCTACTTTAAATGCGGTCAGCAACAATCAAGTTTGTTTGTGATTATATTCAAATACTGAGCTGAGAGGTTAAATATTGCTGAGTATACATTGGGTGTTGTATGTCATATTTTTGCATGTTTGCATAAAACTTTTAGAAGTTTCCATTATAGCTCTCTTTTCAGAAATGGAGTTTCTGTTGAAGTTAGATGTCTAGGGGAAAAATATATTTACATGTGAAAATTTCTTTAAATGAATTTATTTGAGCAGGAGGTCTTATTGATACAGATATACTCCAGACTTGACTAACTGGGCAATCTATTTCTGTAGTGATACTGCCTTCGAAACCCAAGGAGGGGTCGCTATGAGTCGGATCTGACTCAGTAGCAGTGAGTTTGGTTTGGTTTTGGTTTACTCCTCACTTACTGACTATCTCATTATCTGATGTTTTGCATTTACAAAATCTACTACTCAGTTATTTCGTGGCCAAAGACATGGTGGCTATGGCTGCAGAGCATCCTCTCCCTTGAGGAGGGTCTCTGGCAGCCTCCTGGAAGTTGGGCTTTACTGCCCCGCACCCTCTACTCACTCTTGCCAGTGGAGGCACCACATGTTCAGCTGCTTTGCAGGTCCAGCCTCCTCTCTGGCCTTGATAGATGTGCAGGCAGCTCCGAGCCAACAGGTATCTGTTTTGGGTTCCCAAATCCTATGTGGTCTGAGATCCTTATGCTCAAAATTGCTGTGGAGTGGGAAGGGATAAAAGAAAGAGGCATCAGAGAGGATGTTTTGAAGAAATGGTATGAGAGTTTCATGACATCCCAAAGAGAACTGAAATTAGCCTGAAGCATCCACCTAGGTGGGGCTGGGGCCGGACTCCCAGTACTTTCACTGGAAGCCCTGAGCCTCTGTGGCTTGGTAGGCCCTGAGGGCAGAGCAGGCTCCTGATCATGAATGCCGGACCTGCAGGGATGGGAGTGAAGCCCTGGATGTAGCTCCTCCAGGGATGCTCTGACCCAGCATAGGAGCAAGGTGAAGCGGTTAAGCCAGGGGCCCTCCAGTCACACAGCCTGACTTTATCTACCTTTGTTTTCTCCAAGCCTCCTCCACAGAGGAATAATCTATAACTGGACTCGTGACAGTGATGAGCACATCAGTAAATCTTAGCTGTTATTATTTCTGTGATAGTTTCTAAATTAAAAAAATTTCAGACAAATGGATGGCCTGAAACAGAAAACAGAAATCCTCCATTTTTGTATAATGCTGATTTTTGCCCAACATCTGGTATTTGGAACCTAACCATGTTGATAAATGAGGAGTAGGTGTCATGACTTTTGGGCTTTTCTGATTGTGTTAACTTCAGAGGAAAGCGCTTAGATAATTTTTCCATTTATTATAATTGACTGTTAGGTATAAACAGATTCAGACTACTACTTTGCATCAGGTTAGATAGTTTCCATACTTGTGGGCTGTGTGGCAAGAGTATCAAAGGAGCAGAGTAGCAAATGGTCTGATTCATTTAGTTATAAATCTGTTTTATGATAAACTACCATTTTCAACTTAGGACAGACACTATTATTTCTTAAATGAGTTAAGATGCTTCTTCCTGAAACTTTTAAAATACCCAGCCCCAATAACTCGCCAGCACTTGAAACTAGCTCTGATTAGAGATATAAATAAGACCTGCTTGTGATGCTAAAAGGAGCCCTGGTGGCTCATTCATAAGCACTTGCCTGCTAACCTGAAGGCCTGGAATAGACTGATAGCAATGGGTTTGGGTTTGTCATGTTAAAATAGTTCACATTCTAATGGAAGTAAGTAGGTAATAGTGCTCATAACACGGAAATAGGTAAAGTGTTCAAAGTCTCTACCACGATGAAAAAAGTATTAATGAGGTTCTAGGAATAGTGGGGGTGGGAGGCAGAAAGCTTCACTGGAGAGGTGATAATAGAAGTTGGTTTTTAAAGAGAACTGTGACCAGAGTTCAGTAGATGAAGAAAAAACAAGAGCATTCTGTAGGAGTTCAGTAGATGAAGAAAAGAAGAGCATTCTGTAGGTGGAGGAAATTACTTGCATAGTGATATGAGGGGCATTGGCAAGAAACTTGTGGAGGGGATAGGTGAAATATGAAGTATTTAAGGTATATTATCAGTTTTTGAAAACTACAACCAAACCCACTGCCATCAAATTGATTCCAACTCATAGCAACCCTATAGGACAAAATAGAATCGCCCCATAGGGTTTCCAAGGCTGTAAATCTTTATGGAAGCAGACTGCCTGCCTGCCTCATCTTTCTCCCACAGAGTGGCTGGTGGGTTCGAACTGTCAACCTTTTGCTTAGCAGCCCATCTCAGACCAAGACAATATCATAGGTATTGTAACTGTAACACTAGTTAAGTTTAAAAAAAAAAAATTTTTTTTGACGTTTCTAACAAATTAATTGCCATGTAATACTGTATTCCGCAAGATTATTTTATACAAAATTTCGATGTACTAGGTTGTTAATAGTTTCTAAAAGATTCTTAATCTTTTGTCATTTTAATGATATCATTACAGATAAAGCATAAGACATGTGTTTAACTTTTTTACATGCACACGTATGTAATTGTCCCAGATCAGTCTGTGTCTCTTAGTTAGGTCCCAGTTTCTGGCACGTGGGAAAAGTTTGGACTGATTCTACAGACCTGCCTGGGTTTTAGTCTGTTATAAGAAGAGGCCTGCATTAACTCTGGTACTTTGGGCTCTGTTTCTCTCATTGTTGAAAGAGAATAGATAATCTTTACCAAAATTACATCTAATTATTTTTTTCAAATGACAATTTTCAAACATATTTAAAATTGAAAGACTAGTACAACACTTAAATATGTTAGTTAAACATTTTGTCATATTTGCTTAAGATATTTGTGTTTAAAGTTTTTTTTTCTTAACTATTTGAAAGTGAGTGCGAACATGGTGATATGTATCTCTAAAAATAAAGTTATTCTCCTACAATATCATTTCACCCCTAAGAAGATTAGCACTTGTTCTGTAATGTCTTCTAAGATCTAATCCACAATCAGAATATCTCGGATTATCCCAAAATAGTTTCTTATAGCTATTTTTTAATTATTATTATTTTTTTT
>NW_006921649.1:12698243-12707978 GCF_000298275.1 Orycteropus afer afer | reverse complement strand
TTTTAAGAAAACTTCAGGGGATATTCTTGGTTTAAGGTTTAAAGATTATCTCAGGGCAGTAGTTTCAGGGGTTCATCTGGTTTCCATTGCTCAAGAAAGTCTGGATTCCATGAGAATTTGAACTTCTATTCTGAATTTTCCTCCTTTTCTTTTCATCAGGATTTTTCTATAGAATATTTGAACAAAATGTTCAGAATATTAGCTGAGCACCAGTCACATCTTCTGGTCTCATGGTAAAAGAGGCTATTCATGGAGGCAATTAGCCATATATTACATATCCTCCTCCTATTCCTGCCTTTTCTTCCTCTGTTGCTCCAGGTAAATAGAGAACAATTACTGTGCCTTGGGTGCCCACTTGCAAGCTTTTAAGACCCCAGGTACTACTCAACTAACTAGGAGGTAGAACAGAAACATTAAACATGCTATTTGGCCAGTACGCTGTGATGTCCCATGAAACCATGATCCTAAACCTCCAAACCATGAAACCAAATCTCATGAAGATTTTGGTTGTGCATAAGCAGTCTCAGCAGCTATTCTTTTTTCCCTTTTTTTTGTCATTATTGTAAATAAGTCTGTTTTGGTTATCTCGTGCTGCTGTGACAGGAATATAACACAAATGGAATAGCTTGAACAAACAGGAGTTTATTTCTTACACTTTGTTGTTGTTGTTATGTGCCGTCGAGTTGGCCCCGACTCATAGCGACCCCTCCTTGGGTTTCCGAGGCAGTATCACTACGGAAGTAGGATTGCCCAACCTTCCTTCTGAGGAGTGGCTGGTGGGTTTGAACCACCAGCCTTCTGGTTAGCAGTCAAGTGCTTTAGCCACTATGCTACCAGAGCTCCTTTAGGAGACCTTAAGTCTGAGTTCACGTGCCAAGCTGTAGGGACTGGGTGAAAGCCCATCAGTGTTGGGCTTCAGTTCTGCCTCCTGTTCCCAGCCCACTGAAGCTGGAGGCTTTTCATCGCTCAGACAGCTGCTGGCTGCTGAGGCTGGCTGACAAGTCCAAGGTTGCCAAGTAAAAAGGTCCAGTCCCAATGTTACCACATAACATGGAGGCCACTAATTCAAGTCCATATGAAGTCTAAGATTGGCAGGGCATGGCAGGCTGTTGAACAATGACTTGACTACATGCAGAGTTCAAGCGTGCCAAAAGGCTAGAGACCAATCTCAAAACTTCTCCTTATATACAGGAAGCAGACCATATCCCCAAAGCAGCTACTCAGCTGCTTGCAGCAGATTCCACCATGGAGTTGATTGCCAGTCTCATCATGGGGAATAACTACTTTCCAACTGCCCAGCCACTCAACCAGGCCCAGCCAAGTTGACAACAACCTTAACTACCATGAAGTCTATCACACAACTTTAGTCAATTCATCTTTTTATCAGTGTACAACTTACTGACAGTAGTTAATGATAATCAGCTGTGCAACCCTGTCCTTAATCGATGAAATATTTTTATCACCACCCCCCATTTCCTGCTCCATGCCGCCCCTGGTAACCACTAATAAATTTGTTCTCTATACATTGCCTTTTCTTGTCTTTTTACAAAAGTGAGGTCATACTATATTTGTCCTTTTGTAATTGACTTATTTCACTAAGCATAATAATGTCTTCCAACTCTATCTGTATGTATCAGCTGTAATCTTTAGAAGCAGTTTGCCAAGCCTTTTCTTCTATGGAGTTACTAGGTGGGTTTGAACTGCCAGCCTTTGGATTAGCAACCAATCACAAACTGCTTGTGCCACCCAGGCTTCTTTAGTCTCTTAATCTAGAGCAACACCTTCCCCCTTTGTTTGCCTGACATTGACTTTCTGAAGAGTTTTGTAGACTGTCCCCTATTCTGGATTTGTTTTATTATTTTCCTGTGGTGTTATTTAGTATATTCCTCTAAGTTCCTTTAAACTGGGAATTAGGTAATCTGATTCTAAAACAGGTATGGTTCTTTAACTATTTCCTAGGTTATAGGTGATCCAAACTCTTCCTAGTTCTTCTCTGCTATCTATCCTAATACTGGAATAGTCTTTTATTAATGAACAAGTCTGAGCCCTTTTCTCATTTTCCACCCAGAAATAATCCTACCATCCTTTGAACTTCCACTGTACTATTTTTATAGTAGTTACCCTTCCCCCTGTTTCTTTTAACCATCTATCATGGTTATTTTTATACATTACTTCTCGGAATGTAAGCTGCATTGGACCTGCAAAAGAATCTTAGCTTTGGTTCTTTCATAATGCTTTGGAGCTCTGGTAGCATAGTGCCTAAGTGCTAACCAGAAGGCTGATGGTTCAAACCCACCAGCCACTCCTCAGAAGGAAGGTTGGGCAATCTACTTCCATAGTGATACCGCCTCAGAAACCCAAGGAGGGGTCGCTATGAGTCAGATCTGACTCGACGGCAGTGAGTTATTATGCTTTAGGCTCAGTTAAAGTTTGTGTGGAACACATCTTTGACTTTATAATGCCATAAAGGAGAAAGTAGTATTCACCTAATTACATCATGACTGTGTGATATAGTGAAAAGATCTGGGAGTCAGAAACTTTGAGTTCTTGTTCCACCTCTGCCTCTCTTTACTTGTGACCGTAAATAAGTGGGACTTGACTTCCTGGCTTCTCAGTTTTTTCTCATCTATAAAATTAGCACATTGGATGGGATCAGTAGATTCAAACTTTTTTTTAACAGTTAAATCTTGTTTTTAGATGCATCTTATATTAAACACCAATGCATCAGCCTTGGCATTTGATTTCTCTTTAGTTCAAGAAAGTCCTGACTGGCAAAAAAATAAACGATTTTAAATCTCTTAAAGCTCTGTAGGAGTTTTTTTTTTTTCTTTTTTTTTTTTTCTTTTTTAAGGCTGATGCACCAACGTTATCAGCTCTACCTACACCTTAAACATTAACATTTGTCAGGCAGTGTTATGAATTACATTTTCGCTTGGCATTGTTCACTTACTATGCGATGATGAGAGTATATACTGAGCAGATGCATTTGGGCTTGCTGTGACATTTAATGGAGCCTAGACGTCCACGTAAAAGGAGCTCTGGTAGCGTAGTGCCTAAGGCATTTGACTGCTAACCAGAAGGTTGGTGGTTCATATGCACCAGCTGCTCCATAGAAGGAAAATGGAGCAGGCTACTTCTGCAAAGATTCATCACCTGGGAAACCCATTGGGGGTCACCATGAGTCGGACTCAGCTCTGGCATTGAGTTTGGTTTGGTTTTGAGACTCTATGTACTGTATATGTTAGCATACTCAGTTGTACAGTTTTACACGGCTAGATATGTATGTTCCCTGTTGAGGTTCAAACCTAAGAGGGCCAATGCCTCAGAGTAACTTTGCAGAGAGACCGAAAAACTGACCTGAAGTCATTTTAAAAGACATTGAGGTTATTAGGGGATTTGGAAAAGCAGCACTTTGTCCAGCAGCGGCAGGCAGGTCAAAGTCCCTCAAGGTCCGCACCCTGCCACTCCCAGTCTAGAGTCATTTATACAGTAGTAGAACCATCACAAGGGGGCTTAGGACAAGCCAGACTAGTCTGGCTGATGGCCAGTGCAAGGTGGTCAGCTCCCTTCTGAGGGTATTGCAAGATGTTTAGCCAATAATAAGTTTCTTTAAGTTCATGGTCACAAGTAGATGTTCCTTCCTGGTAAGGCACTGGAGTCAGGGGCTGTAAGCTTGGCTGCCCCAGGAATGTATAGGGAGCGGAAGCCAAAGAAAGGGAGTACAAAGTTTAGGATGGCTGAGCAGGAGCCATTTTGGGGTGTATGGAGGCCTATATCATACATGATATACATGTATATTTGCTATCATACATATTGGCAAAAGACATCATGCAGAGATACAGTCTTCCCAATCAGTGACACATTTATGGAAGTTCCCTAACTTTTGTATATGCATAGAGATAGCAAGAGAAGCTTCATTCCTATGTCTTCACAATAAATGTGACCCAGCAGCACAAGCTAACATGTTGCATGGTGGTCTTTCTGTTTGAAATTTAGTATATGCTGTGTGATGCTTCTTATTATGGTTCTTAGAAATACCAAAAATGTATTTTGCAAAGTAATTTTAATCATGTTTGGGCAGCTCTGAAGCAGGTGTTTCTTTTGTTCCCTTGGGTTCTTTGGAACCCAGTTTTAAAAATTATGCAACTAAATCCTAGGAATAAATCTTTACTTAAAACATATAATTTCCATCCATTTTTCTCAACTCTGAGGAAAGGTATACTGTATTGTATTAGATGTTTGGAGTTGTATAGAATTACTGAAAGGATAGTACTATATTAAGAAGTTTACACAATTTAGGAGAATAAACTTCTATCCAAAAACTTTAATGCTGAGAAAACTGTTAAAAAGCATAAAAAGGAAAGAGAAAACATTTAAAAACAGAAGGAAATCAGTGGAATAGTGACTGTTGTGTCCATACCGATGACTACATTTGGATACACGTTCTCTGAAGTGCTTTACTTGTCCACCTCCATCACCTTATCACCTCCCTAACCCTGCTAATTGATTTGCATTGCCAGGAATTCCTAAGGTGTGGAACAGGCCCTGAGGTGGTCTTTCTCTTCTAGAGCAGCTCTTGTCTTTTTTTTTTTTTTTTTATTTTTATTGTGATTTGGGTGAAAGTTTTCCATACAGCAGCTCACATACACTTTATCTCATGACATTGACTCTATTTCCCACAATGCAACCTCCCCTCCCACTCCTCCCTATAGTGACCTCTTCCCTGTGTGCCTTGCCTCCCATGCATTCCTGTCCCTCCCCATGCATACACAGCCCTTCTGTTCTCCCATGATTGATCTCTCCAAGGTGTGTATCTAGCTAATGTAAATGTTCAGTTCATATGCCTATCTTTTGTTTGGGTGGAAGCCACAGGAGTGGGTTCAATTCCAGACCTGAAGGGCAGCTGGAGGGCATAGTCTCATCAGAGACTGATCAGGCTCTATCAGACCAGCAAACCTAGTCCTTTATTTATTTATTTATTTTTATGATTTGAGTTTTGTTCTACATTGTTCTCCCACTCTATCCAGATCCACATAGATCCCCCTCCTAATGGTTGACAGTGGTAGCTGGGCACCGTCTAGTTATTCTGGTCTCATAGTTGTATGGGCTAAGGATCACTGGTATACCAGTTGCTTGGACTAATTGTTTCCATGAATCTTTGGTTTTCTTCATTCTTCTTTGCTCTGGACGAGGAGAGACCCATTGTTGCATCTAGTTGGCTGCTTGCAAGCTTTTAAGATCCCAGTCGCTACTCACCAGAGTAGGATGTGGAACAATGTTTTGCATAGTATGTTATGCCAATTGAACTTGATGTCCCCTGCAACCATGTTCCCAAGCCCACAGGTCCAACTACTTGCTCCTAGAGCAATTTTTGGCTTCCTAATTGACTCTGTAAATAAAATTGTTCCATTATTTAAGATGTGAACTTTATCTCTCAGCCCATTTGATGCTGAGAATATGCCTTAGTGCTGGTAGTCCAACTCTTAACTCCTGACCTGACTTCACTTTTCTACTTCCTGTCTTGGACACAAACTATTCCAGCTTTTTGCCTATGTGTGAGGCAAACTCAGTAGTATGTTTAAACTTTGGAAGCTCAGCCAGGAAGTGCCACATGGAAAAGGGTCTGGTAGATGACATCTATGTTAGATAGGTTTTATTTGGTTAATGAAGAAGGAAACAGATGAGATGCTGAAAAGGACCTAGTAGGTGAGGTCTGGTGTCTGTTGCTTTTGAAGAGTGGACTAGATGGAAATGAAACACACATACAAGGGATGTCAGTGACTACAGCCTTCAGTATGGATTATACCTCAACATAAAGAAAACAAAAATCTTCGCAACAGGACCAACAAGCTACATCATGATCAATGGAGAAAAGGTTGAAGTTGTCAAAGATTTCATTTTACTTGACTCTACAATCAATGCCTATGGAAGCAGCAGTCAAGAAATCAGAATGACATACTGCACTGGGCACATCTGCTGGAAAAAGACCTCTTTAAAATATTAAAGAACAAAGATCTCTCTTTGAAGGCTAAGATGTGCCTAACCCAAGCCATTGTCTTTTCAGTAGCCTCATAGGCCTGTGAAAGCTGGACAGTGAATAAGAAAACTGAAGAGAAGTTGATGCTTTTGAGTTGTGTTGGCAAAGAATACTGAAAATACCATGGACTGTCAGAAGAACAAACACATCTGTTCTGGACGAAGTGCAGCCAAAATGCTCCTTGGAAGCAAGGATGGCCAGAATTCATCTCACCTGCTTTGGCCATGCTGTAAGAAGGGACCATTCCCTGGAGAAAGATATCATGCTTGGTAAAGTGGAGGGTCAGCAAAAAAGGGGAAGGCCCTCGACGAGATGGATTGACAAAGTGGTTGCAACAGTGATCTCAGGTATAGCAAGGATTGTGAGACTGATGCAGGCCTGAGCAGTGTTGCGTTCTTTTGTACATAGGTTCACTATGAATCGGACCCAACTCAATGGCACCTAACAACAACAAAGAAGAATTGAGGCATATGAATTGTGGTGGTTGGTGAAGAATATTGAATATACCGTGAATTGTCAGAAGAACAAACAAATCTGTCTTAGAAGCGAGAGTGGCCAGGCTTTGCCTCACGTACTTTGGTTGTGTTATCAGAAGGGACCAGATCCTAGAGAAAGATATCATGCTTGGTAAAGTAGAGGGTCAGTGAGAAGGGAGAAGACCCTCAATGAGAAGGATTGACACTGTGACTGCAACGATGAGCTCACACATAGCAACGGTTGTGACGATGGCACAACAGGGCAGTATTTCATTCTCTTGTACATGGGGTCACTGTGAGTTGGAACCAACTTGACAGCACCTAACTACAACAGCAGTGAAAGTTTGTTTTGGCATCTAGTGCCTAAAGCTAAGCTTCTTCACATTTTAGGATCTTTGTCTTTGTTCCCTTTACTTGTAATGTAAGTATTTTTATGTGTGGTGCTTTTTATTATAATTCTTAAAAATAGCATGTGAACACCCCCCCAAACCATGGTTTTTGTTGTTTTTAAAATCACTTTTAGAAATCATTTGTTTAGTTGTTTTGGAGGAAAAGTTACTAAAAAACGTTATCTGCTTCCCAACCCACAAAACTTCTCCACAAAAAACAGGTGGAAAAAAGTTTTATCATTGCCCGCTGAGACTATGGCCCCTAGCTGCCCTTCAGGTCTGGAACTGAACCACACCTGTGGTTTCCAGCCAAACAAAATACAGGCATATGAGTTGAACAATTTACCTCAAGTAGATAACACTCCTTGGAGAGAACAATCATGGGAGAAAGAAGGGCTGCTTATGCACAGGGAAACAGCTCAGGGGGCAGGAATGTATGGAGGGATAGACTCTGGGAAGAGGTAACTATGAGGAGGAAGTGGGAGGGGAGCTGTTGCATTGTGGTAAACTGTGGTCAATGATACGAGACAAAGTATATGTGAACTGCTGTATGGAAAGTGAATTTGCTCTGTAAATCTTCACCCAAATCACAATTAAAAAAAGAAAAAGTTTTATCATTGAATAAGCATTAAACCAAAATGTGTTGCATCCCAGACAGTCCATTAAAGAGAATGCAAAGACAAAAAACTTATCCTTTATAAAGCTGAGTGGGTATAACTCATTACATGTTTAAAATAAAATTGCTGATTTTTTATGACCTTTATGGCAGGATACCTGAAGTTACACTAACTGGAAGGTAGGAGTATAATCTTCCTTGAAGATTACATTTCAAAAGTGGTGGCTTCAGATCCTTGAGGAAATATCCTTGATTTATATACTTTTCTGAAAGGCATAGAAAGATTTTACCTTTATGGGTTATCTAATGTGAATTCTGAAAGAACAGGAGAGGAGGGAGCTTCTTCCCTTATTTTCAGCAAGGAGAATAGGGTCACTATGAGTCAGAATCCACTGGCCAGGACACAACAGTCAACAGCAATTCACTTTTTATTTGTCCTTACACTGTCTTCCCCCATAATACTATAAGCTGTGTGAGGGCAGGGACATTTCTGATTTGCTTTTTACTACATCATCAGGATCTGGCATAATTTTTGGTATATATTCAATAAATAGTTGTTGATTGATTGAATAAATATGTGAAATAGTAGATGGAAAGTTGTGACTTTATGACCTAGAGAATGAAAAGTTTAGTGTTGTTGTTAGGTGCCATTGAGTCGGTTTTAACTCATGGTGACCCTGTGTGCAATGGAATAAAACACTGCTGTTTTATCCTTACAGTTGTTGCTGTGTTGCCCATCATTGCAGCCACTGTGTCAGCCCATCTCGTTGAGGCTCTTCCCCTATTTTGCTGCCCCTGTACTTCCTTTTCCAGGGGCAGGTCCCTTCTGACAACATGACCAAAGTGGGTGAGATGAAGTCAGACCATTCTCACTTATAAGGCATGTTCCAGCTGCACTTCAAGTCATATTTGTTTGTTCTTCTGGCACTCTATGGATTTTCAGTATTTGCCAGCATCATAATTCAGAAGCATCAGTTCTTCTGCAGTTTTCCTTATTTATTGTCTAGGTTTAACATGTATATGAGACTATTGAAATACCATGGCTTCAGCCAGGCATAGTTTCTTTCAAAGTGACATCTTTTGTTCTGGTTATCTAGTGCTGCTCTGACAAGAACATACCACAAATGTGATGACCTTAAGAAACAGGAGTTTATTCTCTTACAGTTTGGAGGCTTTAAGTCCAAGTTCAAAGTGCCAGGCTCTGGGGGCTTTGTGAAAGCCCCTCAACCTTGGGCTTCAGCTCTGCCTCTTGCTCCCAGCCCACTGAAGCTAGAGGCTTTTCCTCACTCAGGCAGCTACTGGCTGCTGGGGCTAACAAGCCCAAGGTTGACAAATAAAATGGCACAGTCCCGATGTTACTAAACCACACAGCAGGCCATTAATTGAAGTCTGTTGTAAGTCCCAATATTGGCAGATCATGGCAGGCTGCTAACAGTGGCACGGCTACATGCAGGGTCCAAGCATGCCATAAGCTAGAGACCATTCCCAAGGCTTCTCCTTATATACAGGAAGCAGACCACATCCCAAAGGCAGCTACTCAGCTGCTTGTGGTAGATCCCACCATGGAGTTCATTGCCAATCTCATCAAGGGGAACAACTACCACCAGCTGCCCAGCCACTCAACCAGGCCCAGCCAAGTTGACATACAAATTTAACTACCCCATCTTTGCTCTTTAACACATTAAGGAGGTCTTTTGCAGCAGATTTGCCCAGCGTAATACATCATCTGATTTAAGATGTTGCTTCCATGGGCATTGATTGCGGACCAGAGTAAAATGAAATCCCTGACAATTTTGATATTTTCTCCATTTTCATGTTGTTGCTTATTGGTCCAGTTGTGAGGATTTTTGTTTTCTTTATATTGAAATGTAATCCATACTGAAGATTGTAGTCTTAATCTTCATCAGTAAATGCTTCTTCATGTCTTCTTCACTTTCAGCAAGCAAGGTTGTATCGTATCTATATTGCAGGTTGTTAATGAGTTTTCCTCCAATCCTGATCCTTTATATGTTGTAGTTATGTGCCATAGAGTTGGAACTGACTCAGCGACCCCTTCCTTGGGTTTCTGAGGCACTGTCAGTACGGAAGTAGATTGCCCAACCTTACAAGTTTTACTCTTGTTTTTGCTATTCTGGATTGCTTGCATTTCCATATGAATTTCCTTTTTTCTTTTTTAGGGTCAAATCCAAGAATTCTTCTGTAGTCTTCTTTATTATT
>NW_006921649.1:12657433-12671100 GCF_000298275.1 Orycteropus afer afer | reverse complement strand
GTGATTTATAATTTTCTCCCCGAGTTTGGAATAATCCATTCTATCTTGCAACTCTCTTGACTTCCTCACCATTTAGAAGTTCTATAACTACACAGTATTTTCCCTCTTTTTGGTTTGTAATTGTCCTCATTTGCCAATTGAAGTCTCTGGTTCTCTGTTTAGAATCTTCTGAGCTTATTTTACTTTGGATATGTCCATAGCTGTGGGTTCTGGGTTATTTCTTTTTGTGTGTTAATGATCTGTTGTTTGCTATTTTTGGTTATCTGTTCAAAGGACTTCCTTTAGCATCTCTTGTAAGTTGGGTCTGGTTTTAACAAATTCCCTTAGTTTCTGTTTATCTGGAAATCTCCTGATTTCACCATCACATTTGAGGGACGATTTTGCTGCATATATAATTCTTGGTTGAAAATTTTTCTCTTTCAGGGGTTTATATATACTATCTATACCATCCTATTGCTTTCTCGCTTGCATCGTTTCTGCTGAGAAGTCAGAGGTTGTTCTTATTGATTGTCCTTTTTAAGTAACTTTTTTTTTTTTTCCATGCTGCTTTCAGGATTCTGTCTTTGTCTTTGGTTTTGATGAGTTTGATGATGATATGTCTTGGTAATTTACTTTTGGGGTCTATCGTGTTTTTGGTTCGTTGGATTTCCTGAATGGATATATTCTCATCTTTCATCATAACAGTGAAGTTCTCTTCCAACAAATCTTGGACAATTTTCTCAGTGGTTTTTTCTCTTCCTGTTGTGGAATTCCAGTGACACGCAGGTTATTCCTTTTGATGGTATCCCACATGATCCTTAGGCTTTCTTCATTTTGTTTTTATCTTTTTTCTGATTGATCCCTTTCCAAAGAATTATTCAGGTATTTTTCTTCAGTGTCATTAAGTCTGTCTTCCATTGCATCAATTCTACTCCTTTGCCCTTCCAATGTGTTATCTATTTCTGACAATTTAGTATTAATCTTCTGGATTTCTGTCTTCAGATTTTAAATCACTTCTCATTTTTCATTTATTCTGTCAGTTTGTTCTTATATTTTCTTCCAAAATTCTTCTAGGAATTTATCTGTGTTTTCCTTGATCTGTCTCTCAGTCCTTTGAAGATCCCTATATATTATTCTTTTGAATTCCTTATCAGGGTGTTCCAATGCTATTTCTTCCTCGGCGATGTTTACTGGGTCTGTATCCTGCTCCCTTTTTTCTACCAGTTTATCTTGTTTCTTTGTGTGGACTGTGATGATCTGTTGTCCCCGAGACATTATGATGTTATTGTACTTAGATCTCTGTTAAATGTTTGTGAAGAGTAGCTAAGGGTGAGTTTGGCTCTTCTTGTTGGTTATTTATTATAGGCTTCTTGGTGGAAAAGGAGGTGAAGCTCAGGAAGTGAACCTGCTGGTGTTGTGGTATAGTTGTGTCGTATGGAGACTGTTGCTGTGTCCCACTCAGTTATACAAAAATAATAATTGAATAACCATCAAAAAATAAAAGCAGATGGACAAAAAGCACACCATGTAATCACACAGGAACATTAACCAAAAAAGAGAAAAGGGAAAAGAAGAAAAACGAACCAAAACAAAAAAACCCTCAATATTTGAGGAGAGGGCAATAAGAGAAAAAAGTAGTGAAGGACAATAATGAAGAAAAAAGTGGGAAAAATGCAAAAAGAAAAAACAAGGAACAGGGTTACCTACAAGAAAGGAAAAAAAGAGAGAGAAAAAAAATTGGAACCAGGAACAGAGCAAAAAAAAAAAGCTAAAAACTAGAACCTGTCAAGGGAATAATAAAGAATGATAATAAGAAGGACAAAAGTAATAATAGTTGTAGTGATTTAAAAACAAAATTAAAAAAAAAAAATCTTGTCAAGGCGGGGCAGGGCACCCAGGCTATCTCCGTGCAGTGCACCTGGACTGGAATGGAATTCATGTCAGCCTAGAAGGTGTGTGGGAGTGAAGGATGGCCTCTCCTCCTCCATTCACCTATTGTTCAACTTTGAAACCAAAGAAAACCAAACTCACTGCTGTTGAGTGGATTCTGACTCATGGCAATCCCTTCTTACATTTTGGAGACGTTATCTCTATGGAGGTAGATTGCTCAGTCTTTTTTCCGAGGCATGGCTGGTGGGTTTCATCCTCCAGCCTTCTGGTTAGCAATCAGATGCCTTAGGCACTACTCCACCAGAGCACCTGTTCACCTTTTAGCCCTGTCTGTTGTTTGGCTGAGAGCAGAACCACTGGCGTTGAAGCCTTGAGGGATGTCTAAAGGCCAGACTCTTGGAGGTTCCACGAGAGTCTGTCAGACCAATAAATATGTTTTTTTGTATTAATTTGAATTTTGTCCCACATTTTTCTCCCACTCTGACTGGGCCTCCTATTGTGATCCCTTTCAGAGTGGTCAGCAGTGGGCATCATCTAGTTCTTCTGGTGTCAGGGTCATGGAGGTTGGGGTTCTCATGGCCCATTAGTCCTTTGGACTAATTGTTTCCTTTTGTCTTTGATTTTCTTTACTCTGCTTTGCACGAGATGGGTGGAGACCAATATTTGCACCATAGATGGCTGCTCACAAGCTTTTAAGACCCCAGTCACTACTCATCAGAGTAGGATGTAGAACATTGCCTATATGGACTGTGTTATGCCAGTTGACCTTGAAGTCCCCTGAGACTATGGTACTGATCCTCTGGGACCATCTAGTTCATCTGATCGAATGGCAAAGGAGGCAGTTGTTCATGGAGGCAGTTAGCCACACATTCGATTTTCTCCTGCTATTCCTAATTCTCCTTTTTCCTCTCTTGCTCCATTTGAATATAGACTAGTTGTTATACCTTGTATGGCAGACACTATGCAACAAACTAGGACATAAAATAGAAGCACTGGACATTTATTAGGCCAGTTAACTGGGATGTCTCATGAAACCATGATCCTAAACCTGCAAACCAAAGAACCAAATCCCATGAGGTATATAGTTGTACATAAGTACCCTTGGCAGCTACTCTTTTTGTGTTGTTGTTGTAACTATATCACACAACTTTTGTCAATTCACCTTTTTAAAACTGTACATCTTATTGGTAGCAATTATGTTAATCAGCTGTGCAACCCTTTAATCAATGCAGTTTGTTTGTCACCACAAACCAAAACTCAGTACTCTCTCCATAATTAATGATATTCCTTCTCCCCCTTCCTCTCACCCCTGCTATAACCAGTAAGAAACTTTGATCTCTATATATTTGCCTGTTATTGTCATTTTATATAAGTGAGATTGAACAGTATTTGTCCTTTTGTGAAGGACTTATTTTACTCAGCATACTGTCTTCAGGCTCCATCCATATTGTGGCATGTATCAAGACTTCATTTTTCTTACTGGCTGAGCAGTATTCTATTGTATATATGTACCACATTTAGTTTATCCATTCATTCTTTTATGGGCATTTAAGTTGTTTCCACCTTTTAGCTATTGTGAATAATGTTGTAGTGAACATTGGTGTACAAGTATCTGAGTCTCTGCTTTCTAGTTGTTTGGGTATATATCTAGGATTGGAATTGCTGGGTCATATGGTCATTCTGTTTTTAGTTTTTTTCAGGAAGCACCATACTGTTTCCTATAATGGCTGAATCATTTCGCACTCCCACCAGCGGTGGATAACAGTTACAGTTTCCCCACATAATCTCCAACATCTGTTATTTTCTGTTTTTTATCTTAGCCATCATAGTGGGAGTTACGGTTTTGATTCACAGTTCTTTGATGGCTAATGATACTGAACATGTTTTTTATTTTTTATTTTTCTTGTGATTTGGGTAAAAGTTTGCAGAGTAAATTTATTTTCCATACAGCAGTTCACATACACTTTGTCTCATGACATCGATTGCAGTTTCCCACAATGCAATAGCTCTCCTCCCACTTCGTCCTGTAGTTACCTCTTCCCTGTGTCCTTCCTTCTCCTGCCCCCCAAGCTGTCTCACTGTGCATATATAGCCTTTCTATTCTCCCATGGTTGATCTCTCCAAGGAGTGTATCTACCTAATGTAAACATTCAACTTATATGCCTGTGCAGTGTAGTAGATTACTTAGTGTGGCTTTTCTACCCATAAGTCTTTGTAAACTCCAAGGTGGGATTTGCTGTGAGCAACTGAGGAGCTCCTGATTGCTAAAGTTGTCCACCTGGAATATTTCTGTTGGTAGTGGCACAAAACAATGTTCTGGGAGGTTCCCACTCTCTCTCAGGTGCTTAGAGTTCTGATGCTATGATTGACTAGTTTGACCACTCTGCCGGGCTCAAAAGGAGGCCTCCTAGAGACAAAACTCTCTCTGACTGCTGGTTGAGGAAGACTTGCAGCTGAAAGAGACATGTGCTCCTGAAAGAAACACATGCTGCTGGGAAAGAGACGCAAGAGACATGCATTGCTGAGTAAGACACCGAGGGACATGCACTGCTGGGGGAGATACTGTGAGAGACTTGGCTGAGAGACGGTGGGCTGGGAGAGAGACTACTTGCTCGTTTTTCCTAAACTTGAATTGTAGCTTGGTGCTTCCCTAATAAACCCCATAATCTGTGAGTTCTTTGTGGCCACTGCAGCGAATTATCAAACTCAGGAGAGAGGTGGTGGGTGCTTTGGGAGGAATGGTTGGAGAAAGGGCTGGAGGGAGGCAGCATGTCTGGCCTCGCAGGAATAGGCCTTGGGCTATTGATGGTGATTCTGTCTTCCTCTTGTGGGATTAGAGGAGGTCAGAACATGTGGCCTTGTCCTTTTTCCAGCCTGTCTTTTGCTTGTTTGGAAGCCACAGGAGTGGGTTCAGTTCCAGACCTGAAGGGCAGCTAAGGGCCATAGCCTCAGTGGTACTGTCAGACTCTATCAGACCAGCAAACCTGCTCCCCCCTTTTTGTAAATGATTTTGGTTTTGTTCCACATTGTTCTCCCACTCTATCCAGGATCTCCTACATAGATCCTCCTCTGAGTGGTTGATAGTGGTAGACGGGTACCATCTAGTTCTTCTAGTCTCGTAATTGGATAGACTGAGGATCGCATGGTGTACCAGTCACTTGGACTTATTGTTTCTGTGCGTCTTTGGTTTTCTTCATTCTTCTTTGATGTGGATGAGGAGAGACCCATCATTGCATGTAGATGGCTGCTTGTAAGGCTTTAAGATCCTCGTCACTACTTTAGAAAGTAGGATATGAAACAGTGGGTGTTGAACATCTATTTTATTTGTTTAATGGCCATTTGCAAAAGTCTTTTTACCATTTTATGATTGACCTACCAATCTTTTTTTTGTTGTCAAAATTTTATATATATTTTGGTTATTAGATCCTCCCATTCTTAACTATTCTTACTTGCTTCTCTATGAATTTTAGAATCAACTCATGTAGCTTTAGGAAAAAGTTTTTATTGGAATTACATTAAATATATTAACTTGGGAGAATTGACATCTTTATGATATAGTATCATCAGTCTGAGAACAAGAATGTCTACTTTCTGCCTTTTGAGATTTAAAAAAATTCCTGATAGAGGTGTTGTATATTTCTTAAGTTTCTTCCAAATATTTTAGGGCTTCTTTTTCATTGTTGTTGTTGTTGTTGTTGTTTTATGTAGAAACCAACAAAACAAAATAAAGCCGCTGCTGTCAAGTCAGTTCCAACTCATGGTGAACTACTCCATAGGGTTTTCTTGGCTTTAATTTTCATGCAAGCGGGTTGCCAGGCCTTTCTTCTACAGTACCATTGGGTGAGTTCAAACTTGCCAGCCTCTAGGTTAGTTGAGTACAACAGCTTATGCCAGTAGAAGCCTTATATTTTAGATTCAGCTACCATATTTAAGTCTCTTATTTAATTTTAGCATTGATCTTGCATTTTCTCATTACACTATTGTGTCATCAGCAATTAGAGGTAGTTTTACCTTTTTTTGGTTCTTACTTCTAATTGTTTTGTTCAACCTGAGTGTGTTGACTAACATTTTCAATACAATGTAAATAATTGTTGTTATGTGTCCTTGAGTTGGACCCAAATCATAGCGACCCCTCCTTGGGTTTCTGAGGTAGTATCATTACGGAAGTAGCCCAGCCTTCCTTCCAAGGAGTGCCTGGTGGATTTGAACCGCCAGCCTTCTGGTTAGCAGTCAAGTGCCTTAGGCACTATGCTACCACTATGCTATGGTCTTAGTTTTTTATCTGTCAAACATGCTACCAGAGTGTAAATAGTGATGGAGATTGTAGACATCCTTGATTTGTGTGTCCTCTGTCCCCTCAATTATCCATGAATTAAGAAGAGAAAAGGTGCTTGCATTTCAAATAATGTGACTCTAGATAATGCTGTTGCCCTTACCCAGTAGAATGAGCCGTTTGAAAGTTTAATGTATTGCTTAAAAGTTGTCTTTTGTAACATGACCAAGTTATTGTCTCAATTTTATATAACTTTTAAACTTTTTTTTTTTTTCTTTACAAAAATTGAAATCTAATTAAATGCTTTTATAACACTTTAAATAAGATTTACCCAGTAAGAAAAGTCCTTGAGCTTACTATGTTGCAGATAGGCAGTTACATTGCCTGTGTGTGTGCTCAGGTCATTGGCAAATGGGTCTTTTTTAATACTTTGAGAAACAGAGCCAGCAAGTCGTCATGAGGTCATTATGTTGATTTTTCTTTCTCAATCCACTTAACTCAAACAACATTAGACATTTTGTATATGCCTATAAAATTAAGCTTTCATTGCTTAATTTTTATAAGCTTTAGGATATGAGCATGCTAAAAGTTCTCATTTATATTTTATTTATTATGAAATAATTATATCAAAAAATGATTTATTTAACTTACCTGGATGGGTATGGTGGAGCTCTGTTGGTACAGTGATTTAAGCACTCAGCTGCTAACCAGAATGTCGACAGTTTGAACCCACCAGCTGCTCTGTGGGAGGAAGATGAGGCAGTCTGCTTCTATAAAGATTTATAGCCATGGAAAGCCTATCGGATTCTTCTGCTCTTCCCCATAGGATCTTTATGAGTTGGAATTGACTGGGTGGCAGTGGGTTTGGTTAGCTGGGTATGAATGCATGTGATTTTTAGTGCCTTATCTGTGGTAGATGCTAAATACTTAAAAGTTGAAGCTATTAGAGCAGAAAACTTTATCTCCCTCCCTTACAGGGTTTCTCTTTGGTGAACATGGTACCTCTAAAAAAATGGAGTAGGTGGTAGATTGGACAGGGCTGGGGGTCTGGTGCTGCTGTTGGTTTTACTTGTCTAATCATGAACTAAATATCCATTGGCTGTAATGAAGCTGAAGAAAGATTGATCATTACTACTATAAAAATAACATATACTTTATTCAGAGTGAATCTCTGTTATTGATTTGATATATAAAAGACACGTTTCTCAGTCCAGGTTAGACAGTGAAGTGGAATAAAGGAGAGAGAGCTCTGGGCTTTGAATCTAAGCATATGGGTTTTAGTACTTGACTCTTTAATCTGGACCAAGTCATTTGCCCTCATTAGGTCTTAGTTTTTCATCTGTCAAACATTAAATTTGGATTGTACAATCTGAGGTCTCTCCTACCTCTAAATTCTCATACAGTGAAGAAGATACAGGTCTGATGTAGACTGTCGGCATTGTTGATACTCTTAGTTTAGGTGTTGTAATCCCCATGTCCCTGTTTTTACTTTGGCAGTTAGTTACTTTAGGTAAAGGCAACATATGTATGTATGTATGTATGTATATAGTACATTCTAGATTTATGTGTGAATAAAATATTTTGTGAGTATTCTTTTAGGTTAACACCATCTGTTAGGGCTTCTGTATGTATGATCTATTTTTAACTCTAGTGACAGAAAAATTTTCTCTCCGTTTTCATGATCTCTAGACTTTGTATAATCAGTCTAATATAGGAGCATTATCCCAGTCCTATTCCTTGCTGCTTTAAAGCCTTCAGAGTTCTTCAAAACAACATTTTGTTCCTTTGATCATGATCTCTTTAAATGCAATTTTTTCTCAGGTTTTAGGGAAGATAATGCTTCTAATCGATCTGTTAAAGCTATTATTGCTGGAGTTATGTCTTGATATATATCTGATACATAAATTTTGGCCTCTCCTTTCTTCGTTTGAAGAGTCCCTACCTTAAATCAGGGTTTTCAAAGAGGAGCCAAAAGCAGGAAGACAACTACAATCATTTTTCATTTTGAAGATCATTGTAAAATGTCAAACTGCGCTTTTGGTAAAATGCATTCAATTGTAGAGTGAAAATAGTTGAGATTATGTGCTGTTTAGATCTGATAAACAAGCCTTCCTTACTTTCTGTGTATTGGATCTGTTTATTTGTCACAGAGGGGAAAGAAATGTTGAAAAGTTATAAAGGAGTCATGAATTGATTAAGGGCTTCTGAAAGGAAGATAAGTTTTGGGCAAGGTTTATAAAGTAGTAAATGTGGATTGATAGGGAAAAAGGAAGGTACAGACTTCTGAAGAACCTTAGACTGTTCAGTAATCTTTATGAAATTACTTAGATTGCTTTAGTAGCCTTTTGTTTCTAAATGTTAAATCATGAAAGAAAACTAAGAATGGTTGGTTGCCTGCAATTTAGAGGTTTAGACAAATTTGGGGATTAAGAGATATTGCCTGTCTAAATTCTTTCATTGTTAGAGTGTAATACTTAGTGTCATATACTGTGAATGGTACTGAGCTCGTGTCTCTTGGTATCAGGAGATAGAAGATGTACAAAACGGGTAAGTTTGAAAGTGTGGGAGCATGAAATATAATTAAATTAAAATTTTACATCTTATTTTTTCATAATTGAAAATGGTTGTCTCAGTGTAGACATAGTGATTTAGCTACTTGGCTGATTTCTTTATCCAAGTATTTTCAGAAATGTAGGTTTGTAGTACCACCTAAAATCTAAGCATAAGATTTTGTGAGCAAAAATTCCTAGAAAATATATTCTGGTGAATGCACAGGAAGTGTAGGGCAATCATAGCACAGTTCTTTTTATAATTAAGAAAGGGACTTTGTGCTAAATTCTCAGAATGTCAGGTTCTATTCAAAAATTATGGAAAAAAATAAAAAGAGCTTATATATTTTTACAAAAATATTAAAGATTTTTTATTTCATATAGTACTTCAAATTTATTTTTACTTACTTAACAAGTACTTATTCGTAGTTTTAAGGAGTTCTGGTGGTGCAGTAGTTAAAGCATTCGACTGCTAACCCAAAGGTTGGCAGTTTGAACCCACCAGACGCTCCACAGGAGAAAGATAAGGCAGTCTACTTCAGTAGATTTAACAGCTTGGAAACTCTATGTTGTTGTTATGTGCCTTCGAGTCAGACCGACTCACAGCGACTCCTCCTTGGGTTTCTGAGGGGTATCACTACGGAAGTAGATTGCCCAACCTTCCTTCCAAGGAGTGTCTGGTGGGTTTGAACCGCCAGCATTCTAGTTAGCATTCAAATGCCTTAGGCACTACACTACCAGAGCTCCCTTGGAGACAGTTTTATTCTATCCTGTAGGGTCTTGAATTGGAATCAAGTCGATGGCAGTGGGTTTGGGGTGAGTTTATTTGTAGTTTTATTGTATACTGGTTGGTGTTTTGCCTAAGACATTTGATTGGTAACTAGTATTTTGCCTCAGGCATTTGACTGCTAACTAGAAAGTTGGCAGTTCAAACCCATGAGCCACTCCATGGAAGGAAAATGGGGAAAATCTACTTATGTAAACATTTACTGCCTCGGAACCCCAAAGGGGATCGCTGTGAGTCAGAGTCAACTTGATGGCAGTGAGTTTGGTTTTGGCTATTATTTTAAGTGCTTTACAAATATTAACTTATTAAATCCTTGTGAAAGCCCAAAATGTCTTCATGTTTTCATAAGAAGATAGTTTAGAAGCTTTTGCTAAGTGCTCATTTTTTTCCCAGTTAATTGTTTACATAACAAAGATGAGCAATGCCATTAACTGCAATTACTTTGTTTAACATGAAGCTCTTTAACTTCAGGTTTTGTAGTGAAGATTTTGCACTACTCAGTGGTACACTAAAGTAATAGGTTTCACAAAGTATTTAGGTAATTTGGTAAATGACACTTTATAGGCAGATATTCTGTATTAAATATGTTTGTGATACAGGGAATAGAATAGACACCTAGACAGGAATAAAAGTAAGGTTCTTTCATGTTACAAGTATTTATTTGGTCATATTTACTTTTGTACAAAGTAATTACTTTGGAATTTTGGATAGCATATAGATTTGAAAATGCATTTGGAGTCATGATTATCCTTAAGCAGCATAATGTATTCTCTATCCTTTTTATGAGATTTTGTTCTTATGCCTCCTACAGATTGGGGGCAGGTGAAATCAAATGCCTTTGTATTTGTAGGGAAAGTGCTTTCACTTTTTCCAAAGTATTTTCTGTCTTTCTTATGAGTTTGTTTTTCTCTTGGGTTCTTCTGCTTTAGGGACTCTTTCACTTAACTTCAGTTTTAGGTACTGAAATTGTGGGAAATTTTGTTTTTGTCATTGCTTTTGCCTTTGCCTTGTGATTCTCACAATTACAGGAAAAAGTGTACCAGGTAATCTCTCTGGTACATGTATTGCATCTTTTCACCTTCTAGGATTTGAAGATAGACAGTTTTCTGAAAGGTAAACCTGAAACTTTGTTCTAATAAATATCTTACTGAGTCTACCATCCTGTTGTATCTTGTCTTCCACACCCTGCCCAGTAAACTGAATTGTGTCAAACTCATCTAAAGGCTAATCTAGCAGAAAGTAAAGTTTACCTTTCATTTTACCTTGTTGGTAGACTCACTGGATGGTTTGTGATTACCTGACATAAAATGAACACTTCTTGCAGAATAATGTGCTGTCTGCACACATCTTTATTGTTTGGAAGATGCAGGGGAAGTCATTAATATCTATTGTGTCTCACAGATGAATTGAACTTGATACATGCATGTGTATAGTGTTACCTCAGTAGACTCTCAGGAAATACTTGTTGATTAATCCAAGGGGACTTGGATTCCATTTCCTCCTCTGCTGCTAAATATACTGTTTTCCTACTCTCCTCTCCACACCCTTTTAGAACTCAATTGGTTTGGATTTCATTAGGACAAGTTAGAGGGTCAAGAAGTAGCAGTGAGTCAAAATGTCAAGTGTTTTAAGAGGAAATCAGCTGGCAGTGGCATGGTGTGCCACCCTGAAAGTGAGACAACAGAAGACACCTGCAGCCTTGAGATCAAGTGGCTAGATTGGATGAAGAGAGCATAGTTTAATCCAGGGGTCCAGCCAGGCACCCTTTGCAGCGTTAGTTGATCCTGTCAGCCTGGTAAATTGCCTGTGGGCTAGAGCTGCTGTTGTTTTGTTTTCTGTTATGTGTAGCCCAGATTTCATTTGGCCCTAGGCCAATGAGGGAGTGGTTAATTTTATGGATACTTTAGAACCATTTTGAGAGTAATGTCTCCTAAATTAGCATTTTTGCTGCTATTAAATATAGAACATTGAATTTTGACACACACCCTCTCTACATCCCACCTACTCTGTCATTTATTTTCCACCCACTCTTACCCAACACTCTTACCTTTTCATCAAGCTTCAGTTTTCTTTTTATCTAATTCCCATCTATCAAACTATTATCCATGACTCTGTATCTAGAGTTCTACTGAGCCATAGATGAGAATGATGGTATGTCAGTATGACTCATAGATGGATGAGCATATGCCAAGTAAGTATCTGTTAAGATTGTTCTAGTACTGCCACTATGTAACATTCACTAAAGAGAGATATTGCCACTTAAACAAAAAAGTGGTAGGCTCTTGCCCTCTTTTTTCTTCTCTTGGATTGAGACTTATGTATTGTAGATTTTATGCGCCTTGTGGTTGAGAGTTTATCTCTTGGCCAAAGATCAAAGATCATCTGATCAATCCTAGTTTCTTCACCCCTTTCTAGATTAGGTCCTGTTTGAGTTTCAGAGAATGGCATTAACAGTCCTTTGACTAAAGTTCAGAGAAAGGAATGTTAGCAGAAGCATTGCTATAATCAGATTTCAGTGAATTCAGTGAATTTTCGTGAATTCAGTGGTTTGACTGTTACTTCTTCCTGACACACTGCAAGCAGTCTTTTACTTCTTTGGGCTTTCTCAGTTCTTGCTTCCTGGCTTCATATGCCCAAGAATCCTGTAAAGCTACCATTGCCATTTGTTTTTCCCTGTATCTTGCCTCTCTTTTAGGAATCCCTGGAATATTTTTAAGGAACCCTGGTGGTACAGTTATTAAGCACTCCTTTGTCAACTGAAAATCAGAATCAATAGCAGTGGGGTTGGTTTTGGGTTTGACTATTTTTATATCCTGCCATTATAGTCACTTTTTACTGTTTTGTCTAGGTAATTTTAAGAATCGTCATTTGGAGAAAGTGTACTGAGTTGAAAAGAGCTACTGACTTGTCTTTGGAAGTTTTGGGTAGTCATCTAATGTCTCTCTTTGCTTTTGTAGTTCTGAAATAGGTTAGGGGAATTTCAGAAGCCAGGAATTAGCTAGTAGGCAAACTTGTAGTTATAATTTTGATGAAAGAATCAGAGAGAGGGATGACCAGAAACCTTTTGATGGAGCTTTTGTAAATTTTAGTTTTGATGTCAGTCTTTTATTTTTCTTTTCAGTTGCTTTAGGTCGTAACCAGCCTTTGAAAAAGGAGAAACCAAAATGGAAAAGTGATTATCCTATGACAGATGGACAACTGCGCAGCAAGAGGGATGAATTTTGGGATACTGCACCAGCTTTTGAAGGCCGCAAAGAGATTTGGGATGCCTTGAAGGCTGCAGCACATGCTTTTGAGAGCAATGATCATGAACTGGCACAAGCAATTATTGACGGTGCAAACATAACATTACCACATGGTAGGTTTGGTGTTCCTCGAGGTCAAAGGGAACACAATCAGATGGTTTCTAATAGCAGTTAGAAACCAAATGGGAAGTGTTTGGCTTTCTTTCTATGCATTATTCTAGTACCTTTTTTTAAAAAAAAAAAAAAAAAAAGCAAGAAATAGCACTCTATGCTGCTTTGTATATCTTTCAACTTGAGGCACGTTTTACTTTGTGGATTTATAGTTTCACCAGCCACTCCTCAGAAGGAAGATTGGGCAGTCTACTTTTGTAAAGATACCTACTGCCTTAGAAACCCAAGGAGGGGTCGCCATGAGTTGGATTTGACTTGACAGCAGTGAGTTTGTTTGGTTTGGTTTTAGGTTGTTTTACTATTTATTTATCTCGAGAAAGAGAACACTTGATAGCCTATATTTTCTACTCTCCATGTAACCTAGTTCTCTAGGAAGGCCTCTTTTATTCCCCAGCCCATCAGTTGGAGCCTCTGCTTCACTGATTGCCTGCACACATTAGAGGGTAGTCTCAGTTTAGATCTCAGAGGTGTAGAGACTCAGTAGATACTCCTTTATACCTTTTCATCAGTGATACTTTTAGTGTAATGAGTGAACCTAAACTTAGAAGTGAGTCTCACATGTTCTTAAGGATAGTGTTCTATGCTACTACCCCTGGCTATTATGAGAAATCTCTCTCTTGACCACCGAAAGCTTTGGATATTTCTAGGGATGCTTGTACACTGGACTTGTGTGCATAACTCTTTTTGGTCTCTCTGATTAAAAGCACATACTGAAAATTTTCATGCTATAATTGAGATTTAGGTATAAATTTTGTATTTATATTTTTTCTTTT
>NW_006921649.1:12654861-12657246 GCF_000298275.1 Orycteropus afer afer | reverse complement strand
AATCCTACTTCCGTAGTGATACTGCCTCGGAAACCCAAGGAGGGGTCGCTATGAGTCGGGGCCGACTCGACGGCAAACAACAATAACAACAACATATATATACATATAGTGATGTGGGTAAAAGTTTACAGAGCAAATTTATTTTCCATACAGCACTTTATACACATTTTGTTTCATGACATTGACTGCAGTTCCCCACAATGTCAAGTTATTGATGGACTCTTGGCTCAGGTGCGTCTCACAGTGGGTACAGTGGGTCCCCCAACCCATCCTATAGTGATTTCCCTAGTTCCAGAATGCATAATTGGAATAGATACACTGAGCAATTGGCAGAATTCGCACACTGGGTCCTTCATTTGTGGAGTAAGGGCTATTATGGTAGGAAAAGCCAAGTGGAAGCCATTAGAACTGCCTCTATCTACAAAAATAGTAAACCAAAAGCAGTACCGCATCCCTGGAGGATTGTAGAGATTATTGCCACCATCAAGGACTTGAAGGATGCAAGGGTGGTGATTCCCACCATATCCCCATTTACTTTGCCTGTTTGGCCTATGCAAAAAACACATGGATCTTGGTGAATGACAGTAGATTATCGTAAACTTAATCAGGTGGTAACTTCAGTTGCAGCTGCTGTTCCTGATGTGGTTTCATTGCTTGAGCAAATTAGTATATCTCCTGGTACTTGGTACGCAGCTCTTGATCTGGCCAATGCCTTTTTCTCAATACCAATTTCAAAGGACCATCAGAAGCAGTTTGCCTTCAGCTAGCAAGGCCAAAAATGTACTTTCACAATGCTTCCTCAAAGGTATATCAACTCCCTAGCACTGTGCCATAATTTAGTCTGTAGGGATCTTGATCGCCTTTCCCTTCCACAAGACATCACAATGGTTCGTTATATTGATGATATTATGCTGATTGGACCTGGTAAGGAAGAAGTATCGATGATTCTAGACTTATTGGTGAGACATCTGCATGCTAGAGGGTGGGAAATTAACCTGACAAAAATTCAGGCACCTTCCACCTCAGTGAAATTTCTAACAGCTTTCTTCCCACTTCCTCCCTGTAGTTACCTCTTCCCTGTGTCCTTCCTTTCCATGCACTCCCACCCCCTGAGCTATCTCCCTGTGCAAACACTGCCCTTCTGTTCTCCCACGATTGATTGTTCCATGGAGAGTATCAACCTGATATAAATATTCATCCCATATGCCTATCTGTTGTTTGGCTGGAGGCCACAGGAGTGAGTTCAGTTCCAGACCTGAAGGGTAACTAGGGCCTGTAGTCTCAGGGGGGTCTCACCAGACTCTATCAGACCAGCAAACCTGGCCTTTTTTTTTTTTTTTTTTTAAATGATTTTGAGTTTTGTTCACATTGTACTCCCACTCTATCCAGGATCTCCTACATAGATCCCCCTTCAAGTGGTTGACAGTGGTAGCTGGGCACCATCTAGTTCTTCTGGTCTTATGGTCATATAGACTGAGGACCTCATGGCCTACCAGCCCCTTGGACTAATTATTTCCATGAATCTTTGGTTTTTTTAATTCTTCTTTGCTCTGGACAAGGAGAGACCCATTGTTGCATCTAGATGGCTGCTTGCAAGCTTTTAAGACCCCAGTCACTACTCACCAAAGTTTTCTTCAGTTTTTCAAGTTAATATTTTTCTATAGTTATCTCTGCAAGCCCATTATAGATAATCACCTAAATTCCTTAGCATTGTTTTCTACTTATTATTAACTGTTATTGTTTATTTTCAGTCTCTCTTTTTATTCGTCTGCATTCTTAGAGGAAGGGTTGCTTTTCATTGTTTTGTTATCTGCTTTATGTCCTTTAATGCTACTTCAAATAAAAGATACTTTAGTGTCCTTGCTACCTTTCCAAATCTATTAATGTTCTAAGTTAATTATGCTTCCAAGAATCATTTATTTTATATTCTATAGCTGTCCTGCTTTTTATTATGAAAGCTCATTAGCATGGCCTTGTATTATTAATAATATTGAACACCCACTGTATATAAATCACTTTTTCTACGTAAGTGCAAAAATGATCCCTCCTGCATTTGAAGAACTTATAATAGAATGTCATTTCATGGGTAACATTCTGTGGAAAATCCTTATTCTCCTGGGTAGTCTTTAAATTATTTATTTGCCTCTTAATGTGGTTGGATAAGGAGCTCTGGTGGCGCAATGCCTAAGGTGTTTGACTGCTAACCAGAAGGTTGGCGGTTCAAATCCATTAGCTTCTCCACAGAAGGAAGATAGGGCACTCTACTTCCATAAGGATTTACCAACTTGGAAACTGCTAAAACAGCAAGGAGGCCACATGTTCTGACCTCCTCTAATCTCACAAGAGGAAGACAGGGTTACCAGCAGTAACCCAAGGCCTATTACT
>NW_006921649.1:12646009-12654341 GCF_000298275.1 Orycteropus afer afer | reverse complement strand
ACCTCCCAGAACATTGTTTTGTGCCACTCCCAACAGAAATACTCCAGATGGGCACCTTCAGCAATCAGGAGCTCCTCAGTTGCTCATAGCAAATTCCACCTTGGAGTTTACAAAGACTTATGGGTAGAAAAGCCACACAAAGTAATTTACTACACTGCAGAAACCCAGTGGGGGTTGTGATGAGTCAGAATTGACTTGATGGCGGTGCTTTTGGTTTTGGTAACATAATTGGAGGGGGCATCATCTTGCTCCATTGCCTTTTTCAGTTTTATAATTATTGTCTTTAGGTACTACCTTTGTACAGTATAAGGGGAAAGATCCTGCCTTTACAGATAGTTTTATCATCCTTCTCTTATTGATACTTACATACTATCACTTTCAAGCAGAATATCTAAGTTTGTATAGGCCTATGATTGGGATAAAATCATGTGTGTGGGATTGTCTTAATTTAGGAACCTGAGATCCAGAACCTTGGAACTTTTAATTCCTTACTTTGTGTTAAACATGGGTAACTGTAGGAATATCGGGTTCTGTAAATTGTGGCCTCATTAAAAAATTCATGGAGGCAGGGTAGTTCTACTTCATGTAACATGGGAGCCCATGTATTTTGGTTATTTAGTGCCATTCTCACAGAAAATACCACAAATGAGTGGTTTCAGCAAACAGGGATTTATTCTCTTAAGTTTAGGAGGCTAGAAGTCCAAGCTCAGAATGACAGCTCTAGGGGCTGGGTGAAGGCCCTTTGACCTTGGGCTTCAGCTCTGCCTCTTGCTCCCAGTGCACTGGAGCTAGAGACATCTCTTAACTCAGGCAGCTACTGGCTGCTGAGGCTGACAAACCCAAAGTCAACAAGTAAAATGCACAGCCCTAAAATTATCAAGCAATATGGCAGGCCACTGATGCAAGTCCGTTAATAGTCCCAAGATTGGCACACAATATAGCAGCCTATTGAGATGAAGACTTAGGTACATGCTGGGTCCAGGCATGCCAAAAAGCACTGAGACCTTTCTCAGCGCCTTTCCTTGTATACTGGAAGCAGACCACATCCCTAAGGCAGCTACTCAGCTGTTCCAGTAGATTCTACTATGGAGTTGATTACCAGTCTCATCATGGGGAATAACTACATACAGGTTGGCCCAGCCACTCAAAACCAGGCCCAGCCAAGTTGACACATAACCTTAACTACCAAAACTCCAAAACCAAACTCATTGCTGTCGAGTAGATCTGACTCATAGTGACCCCTCATTGAGTTTCTGAGGCAGTATCACTACGGAAGTAGATTGCCCAATCTTCCTTCCAAGGAATGGCTGGTAGGTTTGAACCACCAGCCTTCTGGTTAGCAGTCACATGCTTTAGGCACTATGCCACCAGAGCTCCTACCTTAACCTCCACACCGTGCATATCCCATTGGATGTGGGCTTGGGTCCCTAAAGATTCAAGTCCTTCATTTCTGTTTATCTACGTGAACTGCCAACGAAAGTAATGTGGCTGGCAGTCCTACCAGCCAACAGATTGGAAAGAATTATGCTTAGGTATTTGGGAATATTGTATGGGCCTCTACTCCTCCTTTATGTTTGTTGTTGTTGTTAAGTGCCGTCGAGTCGTTTCCGACTCATAGCGACCCCATGCACAGCAGAACGAAACACTGCCCGATCCCGCGCCAGCCCCACAATCCCTGCTATACTTGAGCCCATCATCGCAGCCACTGTGTCAGTCCATCTCGTTGAAGGCCTCCCGCTCTTTCATCGACCCTCCACCCTACCAAACATGACATCCTTCTCCAGGGAATGGTCCCTTCTTACAACATGACCAAAATAGGTGAGACGAAGTCTGGCCATTCTTGCTTCCAAGGAGCATTCTGGCTGCACTTCCTCCAGGACAGATCTGTTAGTTCTTTTAGCGGTCCATGGTACTTTCAGCATTCTTCGCCAGCACCACAACTCAAAAGCATCAACTCTTCTTCGGTCTTCCTTATTCATTGTCTAGCTCTCACATGCATACCAGGCGATTGGAAATATCATGGCTTGTGTCAGGGGCACCTTAGTCCTCAAGGAGATATCCTTGCTCCTCAGCACTTGATACAGTTCCTTCTCAGTTGACTTTCCCAGTGCTACACGTCATCTAATGTCCTGACTGCTGCTTCCGTTGGCATCGATTGTAGAACCAAGCAATGTGAATTCTTTGACAACTTCAGTCTTCTCTCCATTTAAGCCCCAGGGTTACAGGTGAGGAGAGACAACTCAGGGACACCCAAAGCAGCAGGCCGGAAGAGCAGGGGAAAGGGGATTAAAAGCCAGGAAGCCAGAGAGAAGAGCAGTCAGCCGAAGGGATTAGGTGAGGAGAGGAAACTCGGGCCTGCCCAAAGCAGCAGGACGGGAAAGCAGGAGAAAGAGGATAAAAGCCAGGAACTCGGACAGAAGAGCAGTAAGCTCCAGGGATACAGGTGAGGAGAGACAACTCAGGGATGCCCAAAGCAGCAGGCCAGAAGAGTAGGAGAAAGGGGATTAAAAGCCAGGAAGCCAGACAGAGGAACAGTCAGCCACAGGGACCCAGGTGGGGGTGATACGAGAGGTCTCCAACAGCAAGACAAACTTGTCGGTTTGTCCTGCTGTGGTAACGTGTAGACGTGAGTTTTGAGGCTGAGCCTCTGGCGTTTAAAACCCGGCGAAATGCACCTGGTGCACAAGTAACAGCCCAGCTTATAGACTGAGACAGACTAGGAAGAAGGAAGAGGCCATCCACTTCTCAAAGAATTGGCCAGGGAAAACATTATGAAAACCCTTTATGTTTAAGGAATATTTTCTATTTTAGCATGAAAGAATCAAGCTAATGTGTGTACCTTCCTGCTTCAAATCTGTGGAATAACTTCTTGGCTGTTACTAATGTTATCATTGGTGCTCTTGATCAGATTTCTTTGTTCATATCTGAAATTTATCAGCGACGGTTTTGGGTAGACTTTTGAATTATATTCTGTCACATACTCTCCAGCTTACCACCAGTTTATAATTTAGCTGATTGTTATGTGCTCTTACCTGTGTCTACCCAATAGTATTGCTGCTATTTTTTCCATCTTTTTGGTGTTCTTACATATTTGAAATTTTATTTTGGGCACGTTTTGTTGTGTTATACCCTAAATATCCCTAAGTACTTCATATTTTGAACTTAAATTATTACATTAGCTTAATTACTATTTACCTCAGTGTTTTAAAGCGCAGGCTTTGGTGTCAGACCTAACCTTACTTTCTTCTGTACTGTTTTATTCACCACCTGTGTGACTTTGGTCAAGTAATTTCTCTATAAAATTTGGTTCTCTCATGTGAAAAATAAGGATAATAACTACCTCATAACAATAACATAGGGTGGTTGTGTTAATTAAATATGTTAGTAATACATGTAAATTGCTGACTGTAGTTTCTGGCATCTAAAAAGCACTTCATTAATAGTAGGGCTGATGATTTTATTTCTCGAACTCTTGATATTAATGACATTAATGAATTCCTGTACCAAAATCTCTAATCATAGGTTTTATAATTTTCTGGATGTATTGTCTACTGCTGACAACTTTCTTTGGTTTTGTACTATATTCTTTGCTGTAGGGACTCTCCCCTTGGGTATATGCCAGATAGAATTTGTAAATTGTGTTGATTCAGTAGCAAAAGTAGTAGCAAATTTATTGACTAAATACCAAAGTAGTGAGGATATAGTTAGTGTAGCCTCATCTCATACCTAATTTGTCCCTATTACCTTCACCTATATCTGTCTGCATTGCCCATAAGAGTATTAAGCTGTTCATAGATTGACATTGTAGAGAGATTCTGGAGCTTATACTCCTTTCTGAAGTTTCTTAAATAAAATCTCTCTCCTTTCTTGTTTTCATCTCATTCCCTTTGTCCTGTCTTCCCATAATCTTATTATCTCAACCTTACTCATATTGTACTCCCAATATAAATATTATAAAAAGTTCTTTAAAGTTTGGAAATCACATGACATTTTCTTTGTAAATGTTGTTTACCTACATCCTGCTTTATTATCTGTGTTGTCTATAATTTTAGATTGTATACACAAAATGAGTAAGGATTGTGCTTTTTTTGTTCTTTAAACTGTATTTAGAATGTTATGTGTACAGAAATTACATACTGGTTGGTATGCCTCTTTTTTTTTTTTTTTTTTTTGGTATGTGGTGAATGAGTACCTTCTTTCTGAGTTATTTTTCAAGGAAAAAGAAAAAACACCTTTCCATCATCCTTCCATCGTGTTTCTCCCTTTCTTTTTCTTATAGTAATTCCATCTCAGTTTCAGTTAACAGATCGTATTCATTTTATTCCTGTTTTATGTAAGAATGAAATTATTCTGTGCTTTTCAGTTATCTTCCACTGTTAATATAAATGATAAGTTTTTAATTCGTTGTTCTCAAATTGCAGTGGGGAGAATTAAGACAGAGCTTGGTTTTGTAACTACCTGAGAGTTGTATATATACACACATATATATTTTCATTTTGGAAATTATGACTCAGGTTGAGAGTGATACAGACAGGTGTATTGTATAAAGCTCCCAAGGTTATTCTGATACCTGGCAACCTTTTTCCACAGTCTCCCTGTCCTAGATCAACCCTTTGAGCCATTCTGGGTGGTAGGGGAGGAAGGGATGAAGGCTTCTTGACACTCACTGTCCCAGGGAGGGTTTTACGACAACTTCTACTTCTGTAAAGCCAAGTTAGCTTTAAATAGACCAAGATGTGAGTCTGTGTGCTTCTGATCTGCTCCTCTGTCCCTTTTAAAGAGTTGAAACCCTGGAATTAAAGATCAGTGTTCCCTTAGAAATGTGGCAAATGCTACACAAGTTCTTAATCATGGCTTGACTGTCATATGATTTTAGTAATGCATGCTAAAATGTTTTTGTTATGAGAACCGTAAAACACCCCTAGCTTGTGATTTGCTAGCACCCAGCAAGAAGACTGCTCCTGCTGTCAGTATGAAGGTTAATTTTGATGACCCTTTTTGCATTCTATAAAGAGAGCTTCATGAAGCATAAAGCAGTGGGTGTGGGCTTTTTGAAACCTTGATCTTTTGTGACATTGTTGTTGGTGAACTCTCCCCCATAGTCTAGTTCTGAGATTTTAAATTTGTGTGAGAAAGGAACCAACATTTTTTAGTATTTTCTATGAGTTTATTATATGTAGTAGGCAACTTTGCATATGTTTTATTATTTAAGCCTTAAAACAACTGTAAGTACTCCAGTCCTTGAGGAAGCAGGCTCAATAATATTGTCCTAAATAAGGGATTGCATTCAAATTTGTGTAGTATTCACTCAGAAGCCACCACAACTTCCATCAGATCTATTGTTTCCCCTGCAGTGATTTGTCTTCCCTCAGGCTCCACAGTAAGCTGCTTGAATTGGAGGTCTAACCTGCTCTTTCATTCCTTTATATTTTATCTGTTATTTTGGTATTCTTGTCCTTTTCAGCTATGCCCAACTCGCTTATTTATTGAGACCTTTTGCAATAGGAGGTCTCCTTTGTTGAAATAGAAGAGTTCACGCCTTCTCAGTCAGGTAGAAAAGAGAAATCAGGAGTAAAATTGTTCTTTCCTGCATCTTTTGCAGAGACCCCCAGTGTAAGAGAAGCCTCGTCATTCTAGGACGTTGGCAGCTTAGTTCACTTTGGGGGGACGTTTTTCATAGCATATTGACAGTGTGTTCTAAATATTAATTGTTTAGCTTTTTTGAGATATATTGAAGTACATTCAACAGCACCTATTTAATATGTATATTTTGATCAGTTTTGGTATGTAAACACCTGTCAAATCATCACCATAAGCCAAGTAACATTTTCATATCCCCAGAAGTTTCCTTGTGCAAAGATTGGCTTTTAACTTTTACAGACTTTTTCATATGACTATGCTTAGTCTCAAAGAGCTCTGGTGGTGTAGTGCCTAAGCCATTTGACTGCTAACCAGGAGGTGGTTGGCAGTTCAAACCCACCAGCCACTCCACGAAAGGAAGACTGGGCAATCTACTTTGTATAGATTTACCATCTCGGAAACCCAAGGAGGGGTTGCTGTGACTCAGAATCAACTCAATGGTGGTGGGTTTTTTTTTTTTTTTTTAATTGTGATTTGGGTGAAGATTTACAGAGCAAATTCACTTTCTGTACAGCAGTTCACATACACTTTGTGTCATGACATTAACTACAATTTACCACAATGCAGCAGCTCCCCTCCCACTTCCTCCCGATAATTACCTCTTCCCTGTGTCCATCCCTCCAAGCCTTCTTGCCTCCTGAGCTGTCTGCCGGTGCATAAGCAGCCCTTCCTTCTCCCATGATTGTTCTCTCCAAGGAGTGTATCTACCTCAGGTAAATGTTCACCCCACATGCCTGTCTTTTGCTTGGCTGGAAGCCACAGGTATGGGTTCAATTCCAGACCTGATGGGCAGCTAGGGGCCATAGTCTCAGTGGTTCCACCAGGTTCTATCAGACTAGCAAACCTGGTCCCCTCCCTGCTTTTTGTTTTCCCCTCCAAATGATTTTAAGTTTTGTTTGACATTGTTTTCCCTCTCTATCTAGGATCTCCTACATAGATCCCCTTCCAAGTGGATGACAGTGGTAGCCAGGCATATCTAGTTCTTCTGGTCTCATAGTCATATAGGCTGCAGATTGGATGGTGTACCAGTCACTAGGACTGATTGTATCCATGAATTTTTGGTTTTCTTAATTATTCTTTGCTCTGGATGAGGAGGGACCCATCGTTGTATCTAGATGGCAGCTTGCAATCTTTTAAGATCCCAGTTGCTACTCGCCAGAGTAGGAGGTGGAACAATGTTCTGTGTAGTATGGTATGCCAATTGAGCTTGATGTCCCCTGTGACTATGGTCTCAAGCCCACAGGTTCAACTACTCGGTCCCTCTGGGTAGCTGGCTATGACCAAGCAGTGACTACCACCTTGCCTCTTGTCAGCCCTACTATACACCTGGGAATTCAGATCATACACATAAACTTATAGGACCATTGTCTGCCAACCCTATACATGTTCTTGGATACATTCCCCACTTCATAGACATACCTACTAGTTCAGCCTGTCCACCACCCATCTGTCCACCGATATACCCATGTTTGGCTTCACTGACAATGCAATACTGTATGTGAAAAAGGGTTCATTTTTGTTGTCTGTACCTCCCATGTACCTCTCTATGTCTTTCTCTTCCTCAATGCCACTATATTGATCACTCACACTTGGTACATTGCCCTTCTTTTCACCCAAATCAATACTTATCTCTCTCTAGCTATCTGAGGAGAGAGAACCCAGGCACGCCCAAAGCAGCAGGTTGGGAGAGCGAGAGAAAGGGGATTAAAAGCCAGGAACCCGGACAGATGAGCAGTCAGCTGCAGGGTTCAGGTAAGGAGAGGGAGCTCAGGCACGCCCAAAGCACCAGTGCGGGAGAGTGGGAGAATGGGGATTAAAAGACCCAGGAACTGGGACAGAGGAGCAGTCAGCATCCAGGATCCAGGTGAAGAGAGGACATCCAGGCATGTCCAAGGCAGCAGGGTGGGAGAGCGGGAGAAAGGGGATTAAAAGGCCAGGAACCCAGACAGAGGAGGAGTCAGTCGCAGGGACCCAGGTAAGGGTGGTATGAGAGGTTTCCAACAGGGAGACAAACCTGTCTGTCGGTTTGTCCTACCATGGTGACATGTTGATGTAAGTTGAGGCTGAGCCACTGGCGTTTCAAACCCAGCACAATGCACATGGTGCACAGGTATCAGCCCAGCTTACAGACTGAGACAGACTAGGAAGAAGGAAGAGGCCGTCCACTTCTCAAAGAATTGGCCAGGGAAAACCTTATGAATAGCAAAGAAACACTGTTTGATACGTTACCGTGCAGCTTTATGAATAGTCTGGTTAGGTTAGAGGGCTCTCAAAATAGAACAGGGAAAGAGCTGCATCATCTGAGTAAACCCAGGCTTACTCATATAGATAAGGTAAAGCTTTCAAGACCTCCATTTGCTGATGTGGCACCACTCAAATTGAAGAGAAACAGCCACAGACATCCATTAATCATCTGAACAAGGAATGTATGAAGTATGAATCTAGGAAAATTGGAAGTTGTCAAAAATTAAATGGAACGCATAAAGATTGATATCCTCGGCATTAGTGAGCTGAAATTTACTGGTTTTGGCCATTTTGAATCAGACAACCATGTGATCTACTATGCCAGGAATGACAGTTTGAAGAGGAATGGTATGGCATTCATCATCACAAAGGATGTTTCAAGATCTGTCCTGAAGTACAATGCTGTCAGTCATAGGATAATATCCATATGCCTACAAGGAGGACCCGT
>NW_006921649.1:12636790-12637857 GCF_000298275.1 Orycteropus afer afer | reverse complement strand
GCTGAGAGTTTTGATCAGGAATGGGTGTTGGATTTTATCAAATGCCTTTTCTGCATCAATTGATATGATCATGTGGTTCTTCTCCTTTATCGTATTTGTGTGGTGAATGACGTTGATTGTTTTTCTAATGTTGAACCATCCTTGCATACCTGATATGTACCCCACTTGGTCATAATGAATGATTTTCTTGATGTGTTGTTGGAATCTATTGGCTAGGATTTTGTTGAAGATTTTTGCATGTATATTCATGAGGGATATTGGTCTGTAGTTTTCCTTTTGATGATGTCTTTGCCTGGTTTTGGTATCACAGTTATGCTTGCTTCATAAAATGAGTTTGGGAGAATTCCATCCTTTTCTATGTTTTGGTATAGTGTGAGTAGTATTAGTGTCAGTTCTTCTCTGAATGTTTGGTATAATTCTCCTATGAAATCATATGGGCCAGGACTTTTTTTAATGGTAATTTTTTGATGGCATGTTCAATTTCTTCTTCTGTGATGGATCTGTTCAACTTTTCTGCATCAGTCTGTGTTAGCTTTGGTAGGTGGTGTGTTTCTAGAAAATTGTTCATTTTTTCCAGATTTTCAAATTTGTTGGAGTACAGTTCTTCATAGTATTCTGATACTACCCTTTTTATTTCATTTGGTTCTGTTGTGATGTCACTCATTTCATTTCTTATTCGTGTTATTTGTATATTTTCCCTCTTTTCCTTTGTTAAATTTGCCAGTTGTTTGTCAGTTTTATTGATCTTTTCAAAAAACCAACTTCTAATCTTGTTGATTTTTTTCTATTGCCCTTCTGTTTTCTGTTTCGTTGATTTCTGCTCCAGTCTTGATTATTTCCTTTCTTCTGGTGACTGTAGGCTTTTCTTGGTTTCTTTTCTAATTGTTGGTGATGTTGGTTTAAAGTGTTGATTTTTGGCTCTTTCTTCTTTTTTGATGTGAGCAATTATTGCTATAAATTGGCCTCTGATCACTGCTTTTGCTGTGTCCCAAAGATTTGGGTATGTTGTGTTATCATTCTCATTTAATTCAAGGAATTTTTGAATTTCAATTTTGATTTCTTCTCTT
>NW_006921649.1:12634933-12636533 GCF_000298275.1 Orycteropus afer afer | reverse complement strand
TTTGATAGCATTATGATCTGAGAAGATGCTTTACAGTATTTCAATGTTTTTAAATTTATGAAGGCTTGCTTTGTGGCCTAACATAGGGTCTGTCAAGGAAAAAGTTCCATGTGCACTGGAGAAGAATGTGTTTGTACTGCTGTTGGGTGAAGTGCTCTGTAGATGTCTGTAAGGCCAAGTTCATGGATTGTAATGTTTAGCTGTTCTGTGGGTTTTTTTTTTTTTTTTAATGCTTAGTCTCAACTGGTAAAAATGTTTTTTGTTTTTTTTTTTTTAAGACAGCTGCAGTTTTAGAGGAGTGAGAGAGAGAGGGGGATAAGTACCCCACTTGGTCATAATGAATGAGGCCTTTGAACACTTGAAAAAAACATCTTTTAAATTGGAAAGACTGAGAAGGTATAAAATGTTAGTTTAGTGCCATTTAGTAAAAGCTGTTTCCACCCCCACACACACACACTTATTTGGCATCTGATATAGTTTTATGTTTATAATCTTTCACTGAAATATTTGGAAACCTGATTAAAGACAGCCTTAGAAAACAGTTGACAAAGGAAAATAGAATATTATCCAAGTAAAAGATAAATAAAAGCAACTTTATAAAATTATGCTGAAATCATAGCAGAAGGTGGAGACCTGGCAACTCTTCCCTTGCCATGGCGAGCTCTCAGGGCTTTGTGCCCTGGGAAGATGATGCCCTGGCAGTCATTTATACTGCTGCCATCTGTCTCTGTTAGGATTTGAGGCCTACTTTGGCTTTGGGGGCAGCGGGGAGTGGGAAGTCCAGCTCATCCTACCATAGAGGACAATAGGTGAGTAGTGAAGGCAAGCCAGGTGAGCGCCTTGTTAGAGCTAAACAGGACTTGCTAAATGAACTGCACTGTCATTGACCTATGGGTGAAGATTAAAATGTTTTGAAATTATAAGTGCAAACATGGCTGAAAGTGATTTTGGCAAGGTGGGAAAGTCCTTACATTATTAACTTTCAGAATGAAACCTTTCCTTTGACTTTATTTCCCTTTAGCTCATAACAACAGACATTTATTGTCTAAAAATTCTGAAGGTTAGAAGTCCAAATCAGTATGTCAGCCAGGTGGTGATTCCTCAAAGGCTCTAGAAGAAGGTCCTTTTTTACCTCTCCCAGCGTCTGGTAGTCCCAGGACTTTTTTGGCTTGTAGAATCATCTTTTCATGCTCATTCTTTATCTGTCTCCCTGTGCCTTTTTATAGAATGCTACTCAGACTGGATTAGGACCCACTCTACTGCAGTATGACCTGATCTTAACCTTAACTGATAACCTCTTTACAGATACAAACAAGATTACCATATGTGCCAGGGGTTAGAACTTCAATATTGCCTTTGTGGGGTGACACAATTCAGTACTTAACACATGAGAAGGACTTTTTACCTTCATTTCTCACCACAACAGACAGCTCCTCCATTTCAAGGCTATTTGCAAGCTCTGCCTCTCTTCTCTCTTCACCTTCAAATGTGTATAAGCAGTACCTAAGATCTTACTGAGATAATTCAGAAACATTTGCAGCAGTATATTGACAGAGAACTTCCAGAGGTTCAAGCCGGATTCAGAAGAGGACGTTGAACA
>NW_006921649.1:12612481-12633218 GCF_000298275.1 Orycteropus afer afer | reverse complement strand
CGATCTCCCACAATGCAGCAGCTCCCCTCTCACTTCCTCCCCATAGTTACCTCTTCCCTGTGTCCATCCTTCCATGCTCCCCTGTCCCCTGAGCTGTCTTCCTGTGCATACACAGCCCTTCTATTCTCCCATGATTGAGCTCTCCAAGGAGTCTATCTACCTAATGTAATGTTCAGCTCATATATCTGTCATTTGTTTGGCTGGAAGCCACAGGAGTGGGTTCAATTGCAGACTTGAAGGGTAGCTAGGGGCCATAGTGTCAAGGGTTCCACCAGGCTCTATCAGACCAGCAAACATGGTCCCTTTTTTTTTAATGATTTTTAGTTTTGTCCACATTGTTCTCCTGCTCTATCAGGGTCTCCTACATAGATCCCCCTCTGAGTGGTTGACATTGGTAGCCGGACACCATCTAGTTCTGGTCTCATAGTTGTATAGGCTGAAAATCGCATGGTGCACCTGTACCCTGGACTAATTGTTTCCATGCACCTTTGGTTTTCTTCATTCTTGGTCTGGATAAGGAGAGACCCATCGTTGCATCTAGATGGCTACTTTCAAGCTTTTAAGATCCCAGTTGCTACTTGCCAAAGTAGGATGTGGAACAATGTTTTTGTGTAGTATGTTATGCCAGTTGAGTTTGACGTCCCCTGAGACTATGGTCCTGAGCCCACAGGTCCTGAAGGCAGTTTTTGTAATGTGTCAGTATTTTCATTAGGTTTGTTCTTTTTCCTTTGATCTAGCTTCCCTTGCCCTCCTTGCCTTCTCATCATTGCTTTTGTTTCTTTCTCTCTCTCTCTCTCTCTCTTTTTTTTTGGTGATTTGGGTGAACATTTGCCAAGCAAATTCATTTTCCATTCAACAGTTCATACATATTTTGTGCTTCATACATTGTTTACACTCCTCATAATGAAAGTTTTCTTCCCACTTCTCCCTGTGGTTACCATTTCCCTGTGTCCTTCTTTCCTGTATATTCCTGCCCTCTGAGCTGTCTCCTGTCCTTCTGATCTTCCGTGGTTAATTGTTTTAAGGAGTGTTGCCTACCTGGTGTAAATATTCACCTTACACGTCTATCTGTTGTTTGGCTAGAAGCCACAGGAGTGAGTTCAGTTCCAGGCCGGAAGGGTGACAAGAGGTCATAGTTGAGGGTTTCGCCAGTCTCTCTCATACCAGTAAGCCTAGTCTTTTTTATGATTTTGAGTTTTGTTCCACATTTTTCTGCCACTCTATTCCAGGATCTCCAATTTTGATCCCTGTCAAAGAGGTTGACAGTGGTAGCTAGGCACTGTCTAGTTCTTCTGGTCTTGGGATCATGTAAGCATATGAACACCAATCATGTTTGCATGATCTTCTAGTCCCCTGGACTAGTTATTTACATGTGTCTTTGATTTTCTTCATTCTTTGCTCCAGATGAGAAGAGTCCAATTGTGTGTTAGATGGCTGCTTGCAAGCTTTTAAGAACCGAGTCATTACTCATCAAAGTAGGATGTAGAACAATGTTTTTGTGCAATATACTATGCCAGTTGAACTTGATGTCCCCTATGACCATTGTCCTGAGCCTGTGGGCCCAGTGACTCACTCCCTTAGGATGTTTTTGGTTGTGGCTTAGAAGTTTTCATAACTTTGCCCCATTAGCTCTATTATAATATGGATGTTCTTATAGCACATGCCGATACATATGTAGAAATACCATCTTTCAAACTTTTACCTAGACGTACCCAATCATTTAGCCGTATGTATCCACCTCTAGATTAATGTTTGTTATTACTGATAATGCAGTATTGTGTATATAAACGTGTTTTATCTTTTTGTATCTATACCTTTTGCACACCTCTTTGTGGCTTCTTTTTCCTTAGTTTTATTGTGTTGCCACTCAACTTTTGGTAAATTGCATTTTCTTTCACCCAAATCAATACTTGTCTCTTACCTATCTAGCAAATTTTCCCTCCTCTGCCTTCCCATCTCTGGTAACCAACAAAGAAAGTCTCATTCTATTTGTAATACTCTGCTTCACTTTTCATAATAGTGCACTAATACAATGCTTGGGAGCTCTGGTAGCGTAGTGCCTAAGGCACTTGACTGCTAACCAGAAGGCTGGTGGTTCAAACCCACCAGCCGCTCCTTGGAAGGAAGATGGGGCAATCTACTTCCGTAGTGATACTGCCTCAGAAACCCAAGGAGGGGTTCCTACGAGTCGGGTTGACTTGACGGCACATAACGACAATACAGTGTTTATCCTTCTGTGATTGACTTACTTCACTCAGCATAATGTCCTCCACGCTCATCCACATTATGAGGTGTTCCATGGATTCTACATTATTCTTTTCTTTTTTTTTTTAATTGTAATTTGGGTGAAGATTTACAGACCAAATTCACTTTCCTTACAGCAGTTCACATATACTTTGTCTCATGTCATTGACCACAGTTTACCACAATGCAATAGCTCCCCTCCCACTTCCTCCCCAAAGTTACCTCTTCCCAGTGTCCACCCCTCCATACACTCCTGCCCCCTGAGCTGTCTCCCTGTGGATAAGCAGCCCTTCTTTCTCCCATGATTGTTCTCTCCAAGGAGTGTATCTAATTGAGGTAAATAGGGCACTAAGAAAAAAACAAGTAGGGAAGGAGAATAATAAATGAAGGGGAAAAAATGGGAAAAACACAAAAAGAAAAACAAGGGATGGAGTTAATCACGAGAAAAGAAGGAGAAAAGAAAAAAAGTTTTCATCCAGGCACAGGGAAAAGAAAAAATGCTGAAAACTAGGACCTGGTAGGGGAGGATTAAGAATAATAATAAAAAGAACAAAAGTATTAATAATATTAGTTGTTTTAAAACAGACAAATACAGGCAAACTAATCACCAGAAAAAAGAAAGCAAAAAAGAAAATAAATAGAAAAAAAGAGAAAGAAAAAAAAAGTCGGTGGAGGACAGGGCAGGGCACCCAGGCTCCGTCTGAGCACAGACTATGATGGAGTTCCTGTGGGCCCAGAAGGTAGGTGGGAGTGGAGAATGACCACACCTCTGTTCACCAAGAGGATGTGGGGTATAAGAGTAACAAGAGGAATGTCATACCTTTTCAGTCTCGCAGGTCCCAAGTGTCCTTGGGATTTCTGGAAAGCAGAACCTGTTCTTCAGCCCCAGGAATCTGCGAGACCGCTGTCTCTTTAAATATCCAAAATAGTGAAGCTGCTTTTTTGATCTTCAAAATAGCAGTGCCCTCCGGACCGACAAAAGTCTACAGTTCAGCCACCTTTCTCTTCACCTTCGTTTGTTCCCCAGCCACCGTGCACAGTCCTCCGTGCAGTCCCTGGCTCTCAGGGTGATTTATATGTTAATTCTTAGGTCCTACCACCACTCGGGAATCTCCAAGCTGTCTGTGCCATCAGGATCACTGCCAGACTGCAGCTCTGTCTTTCTCCTTTTTTGGTATTTTCACACAAATTCTTCTGCTAGTTGGGGTTTAGTCCACTTCTATATCCTTCCCTTCAAGGCTCAGGGGTCCAAGATTATCTTCTGTGTCTGTGTTAATTGGTTTCCCTTTTCTTTGTTGAAGAGGGTCTGTGCAGTCTTTCTGCCTAGTCTACCATCTTGCCGGAACTCTACCTTATTCTTTAGTAGAGAATAAACTCTACTTTATTCTTTGCATGGTGTTGCATGGACGTACCATAGTTTGGTTATCCATTCCTCTCTTGATGGGCACTTAGGTTGTTTCCATCTCTTTCCTGTTGTGAATAGTGCTGCTGTGAACATGGGTGTGCATCTAACTATGCATGCCCTGCCTCTCACTTCTTTAGGATACATAGCTAGTAATGTGATTGCTGGATCAAATGGTATTTCTGTTTCCAATGTTTTAAGGAGTCGCCATACTGTTTTCCACAGTGGTTGTATCATTTTACAGTCCCACCAGCAGTGTATGAGACTCCCTCTATCTCTACATCCTCGCCAGGATTTGTTATTTTCGGTCTTATTGAACTTTGCTAGTAGTGCTGGGGTGAGATGGTATCTCATTGTTGTGTTTATTTGCATCTCTAATGGCTTATGATTGCAAACATTTCATGTGTTTGTTGGCTGCCTGAATATGTTCTTTGGTGAAGTGTCTGTTTATGTCTTCTGCCCCTTTTTAAATTGGATTGTTTGTGTTTTTGATGTTTACGTGTTGGAGTTTTCTGTAAATCTCCAATTTTTGTTTTTTGTTTTTGTTAGGTGCCATCGAGTCATCTCCAACTCATAGTGACCCTATGTACAGCTGAATGAAACACTGCATGGTCCTCTGCCAGCCTCATTATCCTTGCTGTGCCTTAACCCATCGTAGCAGCCACTGTGTCGGTCTACCTTGTTAAGGGCCTTCCCCCTTTTTTTACCCTCCACTTTACCAAGCATGCTATCTTTTTCTCCAGAGAATGGTCCCTTCTGAGTGCATGACCAAAGTAGGTGAGACGAACTCTGGCCATTCTCGCTTCCAAGGAGCATTCTGGCTGCACTTCTTCCAGGACAGATTTGTTAGTTCTTTTGACACTCCATGGTACTTTCAATATTCTTCTCTAACACCACAGCTCAAAAGCATCAACTCTTCTTTGGTCTTCCTTGTTCATTGTACAGCTTTCACATGCATATGAGGTGGCTAAAAATACCATGGCTTGAGGTAAGCTCACCTTAGTCTTCAAGGAGACATCTTTGCTCTTCAGCACTTGAAAGATGTCTTTTGCAGATGATTTGCCCAATGCTATATATATCATCTGATGTCTTGACTGCTGCCTCCATTGGTGTTGATTTTAGAACCAAGTAATATTAAGTCTCTGGTAACGTCAATCTTCTCTTCATTTATCATGATGCTGCTTATTGGTCTAGTTATGAGGATTTTTGTTTATATTGAGATGTCATCCATGCTGCTGACTATAGTCTTCAGTCTTCATCAGTAAGTGCTTCAAGTCATCCTCACTTTGAGCAAGTAAGTTGTGTCATTGGCGTATCGCAGGTTGTAAATGAGTCTTCCCCCAATCCTGATGCCATATGTTCTTCTTCATATAGTGCAGCTTCTCAGATTATTTGCTCAGCGTACAGATTGAGTAAGTATGGTCAAAGAATGCAACCCTGATGCACTCCCTTCTTGATTGTAATCCATCCAGTGTCCTCTTGTTCTGTTAGAATGACAGTGTCCTAGTCTATGTACAGGTTCCTGATGAGTATAATTAAATGTTCTTGAATTCCCATTCTTCTCAGTGTTATCCACAATTTGTTATCATCCACACAATCAAATGCTTTTGCATAGTTCATAACACAAGTAAACATCTTTGTGGTATTGTTTGCTTTCAGCCAAGATCCATCTGACATCAGCAGTGATATCCCTTGTCCTACATCCTCTTCTGAATCCAGCTTGCATTTCTGGAAGTTCTCTGTCAATATACTGCTGTAACTGTACTTCAGTAAGATTTTACTTACTGTATCTTCAGTAAGATTTTCCTTGAATGGGATATTAATAATATTGTTTGATAATGTCCATATTCTGTGGGATCACATTTCTTTGTCATGGGTACAAATATGGATCTCTTCCAGTCAGTTGGCCAGGTAGTGTCTTCCAAATCTCTTGGCACAGCAAGTGAGTGCCTCCAGCGAGGCATCCATTTGTTGAAACATCTCAATGGGTATTGCGTCAATTCCTGGAGCCTTGTTTTTCGCCACTTCCTTTAGTCCAGCCTTGACTTCTTCCTTCAGTACTATTGGTTCTTGATTATATGCTAGCCCCTGAAATGGGTAAACATCAACCAATTCTTTTTGGTACAGTGATTCTGTGTATTCCTTCTATCTTCTTTTGATGTTTCCTGCTTCATTCAATATTTGCCTATAGAATCTTTCAGTATTGCAACTCAGGGCTTAAATTTTTTCTTCCATTCTTTCAGCTTGAGAAATGCCAAGTGTGTTCTTCCCTTTTGGTTTTCTACCTCCTGGTCTTTGCACATTTCATTATAATAATTGGCTTTGTCTTCTCAAGCTGCTCTTTGAAATCTTCTGTTCAGTTCTTTGATCATTTCTTCCATTTGCTTTAGCTATTCTTTGCTCAAGGGCAAGTTTCAGAGTCTTTTCTGACATCCATTTTGGTCTTTTCTTCCTTTCCTGTCTTTTTTAATGACCTTTTGCTTTCTTCATGGATGATGTTATTGATGTCATCTCACAAGTCATCCGTTTTTTCGGTCATTGGTGTTCAATCATCAAATCTGTTCTTTAGATGGTTCCTAAATTCAGGAGAGATATATTCAAGGTCTTATTTTAGTTCTCGTAGACTTATTTTAATTGTCTTCAACTTCAACTTCAACTTGCATATGAGCAGTTGATGGTCTGTCCCATAGTCAGCTCTTGGCCTTGTTTTGGCTGAAGATACTGAGCTTTTCCATCACCTCCTGCCACAGATGTAGTCAGTCTGATTCCTGTGTACTCCCATCTGGTGAAGTCCATGTGTATAGCCACTGTTTGTGTTATTGAAAAAAGTTATTTGTGATGAATAAGTCATTGGTCTTGCAAAATTCTATCATGTGATCTCCAGCATTATCTATCCCCATTATTAGGTGTTACCACATACTAGGTGTTGGTGTTTCTATAAATGCCCAATATTTAAGTTTTCTTTTTATTCTTTTGGAGAAGTCTTTTGGTATGCATACGGATATAATTTTTGGATGGTTCTAGTCATCTAGTTTATCTTCTTTGTGCATTTTTACCTACATTTGGTAATCTATTGATGTCATGTATTATAAATCAATAAATAATTATATAAATTTGCCCCTATTTTTCCTTTGATGAATTTTATAGTTTTAGGTTTTATATTTAAGTCTTTGATCCATCTGTAGTTAGTTTTTTGTGTATGGTTTGAGATATGGATCTTATTTCAGTTTTCTGCAAATGGATATACAGATTGCCAGCATCATTTATTAAAGAGACTGTCTCTTCCCCCACTGCATCGATTTCAGCCCTTTGTCAAAGATCAGCTGATCTTAGATTGATTGATCAGTTACTGGATTCTCAACTCTGTTGCACTGGTCTGTGTCTCTATCACTGTACCAGTATTAGGCTGTTTTGACTACTGTGGCTGTGTAGTACGTTTTGAGATCTGAGAGTGTGGAAGCTCCTACTTTGTTGTTGTTCTTCAGTAGTGCTTTGCTTATACAAGGGCTCTTTTCTTTCCATGTGAAATTAGTGATTGTTTTCTTCATGTCCTTAAAGAATGTTCATGGCATCTGGATCAGGAATGCAATGAATGTGTAGATTGCTTTGGGTAGTATTGATGTTTTCACATTGTTCAGTGTTCCTATCTGTGAGTATGGTGTGTTCTTCCATTAATATAGAACTCTTACAGTTTCTTAAAGTAGTGTTTTGTAGTTTTCTTTATCTAGGTGTTTTATTTCCTTTTTAAAGACTTCTTTGCTGGTGAAGAATCCAGCTGATTTTTGTGTTGATCTTGTATCCTGCCACTATGTGAAATCTCTCAATTAGTTCCAGTGGTTTTCTTAATTAGTCTCTTGAGTTTCTATGAATATAGGATCATATCATCTGCAAATAGGAATAGTTTTACTTCTTTCTTACCAATTTGGATGCCTTTTATTTTCCTTTTTTGTCTTTTTGCCCTAGCTAGGATTTTGAATACAACGTTCAATAGAAGTAGTGATAGAGGGCATCTTTGTCTGGTTCCTGTTTGTACGGAAATGGTTTCAGTCTCACTCCATTGAGAATAATGTTGGCTGTTGGTTTTGCATATATGCCATTTATTATATTGAAGAATTTCCCTTTTATTCCTATTTTTCTGAAAGTTTTTATCAGGAATGGGTATTGGATTTTATCAAATGCTTTTTCTGCGTCAGTTGATATGATTATGTGGTTCCTTTCCTTTATTTTATTTATCTAATGGATTACATTGATTGTCTAATGTTGAACCATCCTTACATACTTGGTATGAATCCTACTTGGTCATCATGTATTATTTTTCTTCTTTTTTGATGTGTACACTTACTACTATAAATTGCCTTCTGATCACTGCTTTTGCTGTGTCCCAAAGATTTTGATATGTTGTGTTTTCATTTGTTTGATGGAAGAAAATTTTTAATTTGCTTTTGTATTTCTTCTATTACCCAGTAGTTTTTAAGGAGCATGTTACTCAGTTGCCATGTGTTGGCTCTTTTTCCATTCATCTTTCTAGTGTTGATTTCTAATTTTACAGTATTGTGGTCTGAGAAGATGCTTTGCAGTATTTCATGTTTTCAAATTTATTGAGGCTTGCTTTGTGGCCTCACATATGATCTACCCTGAAGAATGTATATTGTGATACTGTTGGGTGAAGTGCTCTTCATGTGTCTATAAGGTCAAGTTAGGTAATTACATTTTTTAGTTCTTCTTTATGTTAATTGAGTTTCTTTCTAGTTCTGTCTTTCATTGAAAGTCTTCTACTATTACTCTAGTGTCATCTATTTGTCTTTCCAATTCTGTTAAAGTCTGATTTATGTATTTTGGGGCGCTTTCCTTGGGTGTGCAGATATTTATCATGGTTATGTCCTCTTGTTCAGTGGATTCTTTAATCATTATATGATATCCTTCCTTGTCTCTTACTGTGGTTTTTATCTTAACATCTACTTTATCAGAAATTAATATTGCCACTCTTGCTATATTTTGATTGCCATTTGCTTGATGTATCTTTTTCCAACCTTTGATTTTCAGTCTGTTTTTGTCTTTGTGTCTTAGGTGAGTCTCTTGTAGACAGCATGTTGATGGGTCATGTTTTCTTATCCAGTGTGTGACTTTCTGTCCCTTGAGTGGTGCATTTAATCCATTTACATTTAGTGTAATTATTGACAAGTATGAAGTCATTGCTGTCATTTTATTATGTTCATGGTGTTGCTGATTTATTTCTTCCATATAATTTTCTGTGCTGAGCTCATTTTGTTTATAAAATGTTACCATTTCCTTCATTGCTTTTGGTTTAGCATTTGCTTCACAGTTGTGCCTGTCCTCTTTTTCATTTTAAACATGCAAAGGTTTATTAATATTCTTTGAGGCTACCCTTTGATTTATTCTTCCCAAATTTAGAACAGTCTGTTCTATCTTGGAATTATCTTGACTTCCTCACCATTCGGAAGTTCTGTACCTACACTATTTATTCCTCTTTTTGGTTTGTAGTTGTTCTTATTTACCAATTGATGTCTACTGTTTGGAGTTCACAGAACTTCTTGAATGGATATCATCTTGTCTTTCATCATGTTACAGAATTTTTCTTGCAACAAATCTTTTGACAATTTTCTCTGTGGTTTTGTTTATCTCCTCCTGTTGTGGCATTCCAGTCACACTTAAGTTATTCCTCTTGATAGTGCCCTACATGATTCTTAGGCTTTCTTCATTTTGTTTTCTGATTGATCCCTGAACAGAGTAGTATTGAGGGATTTGTCTTTGTTTTCACTGATTCTGTTTTCCACTGATTCAGTTTTACTCCTTTGCCCATTCAATGTGTTATCTATTTCTGAAATCTTAGCATTAATCTTCTGGATTTCTGCTCATTGTATTTGTATAGTTTCTAATTTTTCATTTATTTTGTCAGTTTGTTCTTATAGTTTTCCTAAATCGTTCTCGGGTTTTGTCGTGTTTTCCTTAATTTTGTCAGTGTTTTCCTTGATTGATCTCTCATTCCATTGAAAGTACCTAAGTATAATTCTTTTTAATTCCTTATCAGGCAGTTCCAATTTTGCTTCTTCCTCAAGGATGTTTTCTGGGTCTGTATCCTGATCCGCGGTCTGTACTACTTTATCTTTGTTCTTTGTGTGAATTGGGATGGTTATTTGTCTCTGAGATATTGTGCTGTTGTTGTATTTATATTTTCACTGTTTATAGTTTGGCAGCACATAGGTACTCACTGCCTGTCTCCTGGTGGGTATAATAGAGAATGAGTGTGTGTGCACAGATCTCTTTTAACTGTTTGTGAAAAGCAGTTGTGGGCAAGTTGGGCTGCCATTTGTCATTGATCAATTGGTACAGAATCAAGTGGTGGTCCTCACCAGTGGGTGGGGCTGCAGTTGGTGTGGGTGTGGTTGGGTCGTGTGCACACAGTTGCTCTCTCCCACTTGGTTAGACAAAAACCACTAGGAAAATAAAAATGAATGAAAACACAATGCATAAACAAACAGCAACAGTTGTCAGGGAAAAAAAGGACAATAAATGAAAAGAAAACTTTAAAAAAAGACAAAAGAAAGACGAGAAAAAGAGAAGCCATGGATGGTATCTGAGGAGGGGGCAATAAGAGAAGAGACCAAGAGAAAATGAATAATAATGGAAAAATGAGAAGAATGCAGAAACAAAAGCAAAGATGGGAAGAACCAAAGGAGAAAAAGAAGAAAGAAGGGAACTAGGAAAAGGGGAAAACAAAAAGAAGAACCAGGGAAGGGAAAGATTAAAAAAAAAGACATAAAGGAAAAAAAATAATAATAATTTAAAAACAAAGCTTGGAGGTGGACAGGGCACCTGGGTTCTGTTTCTTCAGGGCAAGAAGTCAATGGGAAGCAAGTCACTGGTCCTGGTCTTAGTTCCTGCCTGCCCAGAACGTAACTGGAGGCAGGATACCTCATATCAGAAGAATTCCTATTGACCCAGAAGATGTCTAGGGGCAATGTACCTGGACATGTAAAAAATTTGTGCCTGGTCAAAATATGTCCAAGAATAGGGCATCGAGTTTCAGAAAACATTCCTGCTGTCCCACAAAAGGGACTTAGTAGAGGGCACCTGCACCCAACAGAAGTTCTTGCTAACCCAAAATGCTACTGGTAGCAAGACAGCTGATTTCAGAGCTAGTTCCTCTCTACCCCGAAGGCAGCTGTCAGCAGGGCACTTGATTTCAGACTGATTTCCCGCTGATCCAGCCAGTGTCTGTGAGTAGGCCTCCTGAACCTAGAAAATGTTTCTGGCAGTCCAAAGGTGATGGAGAGCAAGGTACCTCATTCCAGAGCGTGTTCTAACCAGCTCAAAAAGCATCTGAGGGCAGAGCTTATAGAACCAGATAAAATTCCTGCTGTCTCAAAAGGTAACTGGGAAAAGGGTCCAGTTCCCAGTAAAAGAGTTCCTGCTGTCAAAAAAAATGGTTGGCAGTAGGGTACTTGGTCTCGGAAAAATTTCTGCTGGCCCAAAAGTTTGCTGGGAATGGGGCATTTAGTGCTGGGAGCAGTTCCTGCCTGCCAGGAGGCAGCTGGTTGCAGGGTGGTTGGACCAGGATGGAATTCCTGCTGGCCTAGAAGGTGGATAGAGGTGGGTGATGGCCATACCTCCATTCACCAAGAAGGAGTAGGTATGAGGATTACAAGGGGAATATTGGACCTTTCTATTCAGTAGCCTCCAGTGCAGTTGCTCACGCTGCCCTTGGCAAGTAGAGCCTATTCTTAGGTTGTTGCCTGGATTGGAATGCCACTTGGAATTCTTCAAAATGGCTACACCACTAGCAAATATTCAAAATGGCCACACCATCAGGACAGGTGAGGGAGACCAGGAAGTGAGAAGAGCAGTTTGGAACAGCTAAGGGAGACAAACTTTAAAAAAAAAAAAAAAAACTGACAAAGTCTGTCAGTTTGTCCGACTGTGGTGGCTTGTGTGTTGCTGTGAGACTGAAGGTGATGCCACAGGTGTTTCATATGCCAGCAGGGTCACCCATGGTGTACAGGTTACATTGGAGCTTCCAGACTAAGGCAGATTCGGAAGAAAGAAGAGGCCATCCATTTCTCAAAGAATTGACCAGTGAAACCCTCTCTGATATATACTGAAACACTTTATGAATAGCCTCATAACACTGTCCAATATAGTGCTGGAAGATGAGCCCCTCAAGTCTGAGGGCACTCAAGATATGACTGGGAAAGAGCTGCCTGCTCAGAGTAGAGTCATTCTTAATCAAATGGATACAGTAAACCTTTCAGGACCTCCATTTGCAGATGTGGCACGACTCAAAATGAGAAACCAGATGCAAACATCCATTAATAACTGGAACATGGAATGTACAAGATATGACTCTAAGAAAATTAGAAGTTGTCAAAAATGAAATGGAACACATAAAGATAGATATCCTAGTCATCAGTGATCTGAAATGGACCAGTTTTGGCCATTTTATATCAGACAACCATATGATCTACTGTGCTGGGAACGACAAATTGAAGAGGAATGGCATGGCATTCATCATCACGAAGCATGTTTCAAGATCTATCCTGAAGTGCAATGCTGTCAGTGATAAGATAATATCCATATGCCTACAAGGAAGACCAATTAATACTACTAGTATTCAGATTTACTTACCAACCACCAAAGCCAAAGATGAGGAAATTGAAGATTTTTACCAACTTCTTCAGTCTGAAATTGACCAAACATACAATCAAGATATATTGATTATCACTAGTGATTGGAATGCAAAAGTTGGTGATAGAAATAATGCTGGAGATTGCATGATAGAATTTTGTATTACCAATGACTTATTCACTGCAAATCCTTTTTTCAACAACATAAACAGTGGCTATACACATGGACTTCACCAGATGGGGTACACAGGAATCAGATAAACTACACCTGTGCAAAGAGGTGATGGAGAAGTTCATCGTCTTCAGCCAAAACAAAGCCCGGAGCTGATTGTGGAACAGACCATCAATGGCTCATATGCAGATTCAGGTTGAAGCTGAAGACAATTAAAGCAAGTCCACAAGACCCAAAATATGACCTTGAATATACCCCTCCTGAATTTAGAGACCATCTAAAGAATAGATTTGATGCACTGAACACCAGTGACTGAAAACCATAGGAACTGTGGGGTGACATCAAGAACATCATCCATGAAGAAAGCAAAAGGTCATTAAAAAGACAGGAAAGGAAGAAAAGACCAAAATGGATGTTAGAAGAGACTGTGAAACTTGCTTTTGAATGGAGAGTAGCTAAAGCAAATGAAAGAAAAAGAGCTGAACAGAAGATTTCAAAGAGCAGCTCAAGATGACAAAGCCAATTATATAATGAAATATGCAAAGACCTGGAGTTAGAAAAGGAAAAGGGAAGAACACACTCAGCATTTCTCAAGCTGAAAGAATGGAAGAAAAATGTAAGCCTTGAATTAAAATATTGACAGCATCTATGGGCAGAATATTGACTGATGCAGGAAACATCAAAAGAAGATGGAATCACTGTACCAGAAAGAACTAGTCGATGTTCATCCATATCAAGAGGTGGCATATGATCAAGGACCAATGGTATTGAAGGAAGAAGGCAAAGCTGCACTGAAGGAAGTGGCAAAAAACAAGTCTCTAGGAATTGACGGAATACCTATTGAGATGTTTCAACAAACATGCCATGCTGGAAGCACTCACTTGGCTATGCCAAGAGATTTGGAAGACAACTACCTGGCCAACTGACTGGAAGAGATCCATATTTGTACCCATCTGAAAGAAAGGTGTGGTAGTTAAGTTTGTGTGTCAACTTGGCTAGGCCTGGTTGAGTGGCTGGGCAACTGAATGTAGTTATTCCCCATGGGGAGATTAGTAATTAACTCCATAGTGGAATCTGTTGGAGCAACTGAGTAGCTGCTTTGGGTATGCGGTTTGCTTCCTATATATAAACAGCAGCTTTGGGAATGGTCTCTAGCTTATGGCATGCTTGGACCCTGCATGTAGCTGTGTCGTTGTTCAGCATCCTGCTATGCTCTGTCGACCTTGGGACTTACAGTGGACTTGAATTAATGGCCTGCCATGTGGTTTGGTAAAATCAGGACTGTGCCATTTTATTTGTCAACCTTGGGCTTGTTAGCCTCAGCAGCCAGTAGCTGCCTGAGTGAAAAGCTGCCTCTAGCTTCACTGGGCCAGGAGCAAGAGGTAGAGCTGAAGCCCAAGGTTGAGGGACTTTCACACAGCCCCTAGAGCCTGGCACTTTGATCTTGGACTTCTAGCCTCTTGAACTGTAAGAGAATAAACTCCTGTTTGTTAAGGCTATCCCATTGGTGGTATATTCTTGTCAAAGCAGTACTAGGTAACCAGAACAAAAGGTGATCCCACAGAATGTGGAAATTATCAAACAGTATCATTAATATCACACACAAGTAAAACCTTACTGAAAATAATTCAAAAGCGGTTGCAGCAGTGTATTGATAGAGAACTTCCAAAAATGCAAACTAGATTCAGGAGAGGACGTGGAACAATGGATATCATTGCTGATGTCAGCTGGATCTTGGCTGAAAGCAAAGAATACCAGAAAGATGTTTACTTGTGTTTTATTGACTATGAAAAAGCATTCAGCTGTGTGGATTACCAAAAATTATGTATAACATTGAGAAGAATGGGAATTCAAAAACAGTTCATTATATTCATGAGGAACCTGCACATAGACCAGGAGACTGTTGTTCAGTCAAAACGAGGGGGTACTACATGGTTTAAAATCTTGAAGGGAGTGTGTCAGGGTTGTATCCTTTCACCATACTTATTCAGTCTATGCTGAGCAAATAATCTGAGAAGCTGGACTATATGAAGAAGAACGTGACATCAGGATTGAAGGAAGACTCATTAACAACCTACGATAAGCAGATGACACAACTTTGGTGAAAGTGAGGATATCTTGTAGCACTTACTTATGAAGTTGAAGACTATAGTCTGCAGTATGGATTATGCCTTAGTACAAAGAACACAAAAATCCTCACAACTGGTCCAAGAAACAGCTTCACGATGGATGGAGAAAAGATTGAAGTCGTCAAGGACTTCATATTACTTTGTTCCACAATGAACACCAATGGAAGCAGCAGTCAAGACATCAGATGACATTTAGCATTGAACGAATCTGCTGCAAAATACCTCTTTCAAGTGCTAGAGAGCAAAGAGGTCTCCTTGAAGACTAAGGTGCGCCTAACCCAAGCTATGGTGTTTTCAGTTGCCTCATATCTGTGTGAGAGATAGAGAATGAATAAGGAAGACCAAAGAAGAGTTGATGCTTTTGAGTTGTAGTGTTGGCAAAAAATGCTGAAAGTGCCATGGACTGCAAAAAGAACTAATAAATCTGTCCTGGAAGAAGTACAGTCGGAATGCTCCTTGGAAGTGAGAATGGCCAGACTTCATCTTACCTACTTTGATCATGTTATCAGAAGGGACCAATCCCTGGAGAAGGATATCATGCTTGGTAAAGTGGAGGGTCAGCAAAAAACAGGAAGGCCCTCAATAAGATGGATTGACACAGTGGCTACAATGATGGGCTCAGGTGTAGGAATTATAGTGAAGCTGGCACAGGACCGGGCAGTGTTTTGTTTTGTTGTACATAAGGTCACTATGAGTCGGAGGTGACTTCACAGCACCTAACAACCATCAGAACATCCAACAGTCCACAGTTCTGTTTGTCTCCTTATTTGGTGTGTTCCTTTCTAGTCATCAGCCACCAGTGTGGTTGCCCATGCAGTCCTTGGCAAACAGAGCCGATTCTTAGCTTCCTGCCCAGATTGGATTCCCAGTTGTAAATATTCAAATTGGCTGTGTCATCAGAACTGCCAACACTCTGTAGCTCCATTTATCTTTTTAGTTACTGTTTTCATTCAGGTTCTCATACTGTTGTGGTGGTGGGTTGTTCTACTAGTTGATATAATGTGTTTCTTTATCCTTACTTTCAAAGCTAAGGGTTCCAGGATTATCTTCTATATCCGTTTCAATCGGTTTTTCATTTCCTTGTTGTAGAGCATCTGTGTATAGTTTATCTGCCTATTCTACCATATTGCCTTTGGGTACTCGTTGACTGTTGGTCTCATACAGTTAATTGTTTAAAGGACACATTACTCATGGGTAATATTGTTTATTTTATAATCCAGTCTATTGTTTTGCTGAAAGTTGACTTCCAGAAGTGGTTTCAATTCTAGGTTATTAGTATATCTTAGTCTTGGAGGTTATTCCAGTCTTTATGAGTCTGAGAATTCTGGTTTTTTGTTTTGTTTGTTTGTTTGTTTGTTTTTTAATGAATTTGGGTTTTGTTCTGTTTTTCTCCCATTCTATCCTGGACCACCTACTGTCCCCTTGGTTAGAATGCTTAAAAGTGGTAACCAGGCACTATCTGTTTCTTCTGGTCTCAGATTAGAAAAGGCCATGGTTCATGTGGGTTAGAAAAGGCCATGGTTCATGTGGGCTGTTAGTCCTTAAGAGTAGTTTCTTCCTTGAATTCTTTCATTCTCTTCATTCTTTTTCACTCCAGAGCAGTAGAGACTAATAGTTGTATCTTAGAGGGCCACTCACAAGCTTTTAAGACCCCAAGCGCTAGTCACCAAATTTGGGTATAGAACATTAACTTTATGACGTATTGGTTATGCCAGTTGACTAAGCTATCCTATGGTACTATGGTACTATGGTCCTAAGCCCTTCAGCTCAGCAAAGCAACTCCACAAGTTGTTAGGCTGTGTCTAGGAAGTCTTCAGAATTGTGCCCTCTAACCTGAGCTTTGGCCGTTCATTTCTATTTTGTGTCTTTAAAGTCATATCTAGAATCCACCAATTCTACAGTTTCCTCCTTTTTGGCTCTACCAACTCTAGTCACTTTTCCATTCTATGATGTCTCAACTCCTGTTTCAGTGTATGAATTCGTGATTAAGTCTGAAGTGAGTATGTTTTATCTGCTTGCCTTGATTGTAAGCTCCCGGGGGTTAGGGACAACTAACTACCTTAGCTCTCTTGTAATCTCTCTCCTGAGTGCTAGTGACATGCTCTACATACTTTGAGGTGCTTGATAAATGTTTATGTAGTGACTAGAATGTAAGGATTGTTTCCTAGTGATCCTTATGAAGTGCTGAAAGAAGTGGTTTGAGGTAGAGATCACGGCTAGCAGAAGTTTTGTCTTCAGTTAAGAGATTTAGGGGCATTAAATGGTGGAGGATCAGTAGTAGATTACTCAAAAGGATCCAGGCTACAGAGGAGTCAGTCTGCTCTGTTCAGCTGTGGAGCACATTGTAAACAATGATTGTTTTTATTGACATTTTATTATCACAGATAATTAATTTGGGGAGAGAGTAACTCATAAAACTAGCCTTAAAATGAAATTAAGTCATATTTGACTTCATGATCTGAATCTGTAATTCAAATTTTAATTTATCAGAAGTTAAGTGAGCAAAAAAGATGAGCCAGAAAACAAAATATTAAAAAAAAAAAAAAAAGTGTTACCTTTTCTAAAAATATTAAAATATGGAGTTTCTAAGTAATAAAAAATCTGGATATTTAATTTCAGTTTCATGAACTGGAATAAGAAGATATGCTGCCTAACTGTACCCTTCAGTGGTGTTTTTGTTCCCACCCATTTGTGATTTGAAAACTGAACCCTGACTTGCTGGACTGAATGGCGGAGGGAAAAAGACAGAATTCTTTCCAGTGTGATAGAGGAGTGATTATTCAGATCTAGGAAAAGCCTATTAGAGTGGATGTTTATTTTGAGATGGGCATGCACTACCATTATGGCACTATGTTGTTGTTAGGTGCTGTTGAGTCAGATTTTCAATTCGAAGCAACCTACTGTGACAGAATGGAGCTGCCTCTTAGAGTCTTTTAGTATGTAATCTTTATGGGAGCATATCTCCAGTCCTTTTTTTGCTCCTGCAGAGCTGCTGGGTAGGTTTGAACCACCTACCTTTCTGTTAACTGGGCACTTAACCATTGTGTCACCAGGGCACCTTATGGTGCTGTATAATGTGCCAAGAGCCTACAATGGCATCTCTAGCCCTAGTTTCCAGGGAAGCTAGAAATGCAGGCTGCTTTTCAGTCAAGACACCATTCTGCTTGGCGGTTTGACTGGTTTACATTTCTGCAATTTTATACCTGGCACAATGTGTGAAAAATCTCTGGTGGTACAGTGGTTAAAGCATTCAGCTGCTAACCAAAAAGTCAGTGGTTTGAACTCACCAGCCACTCTGTGGGAGAAAGATGAAGCAGTCTTCTTCTGGAAAGATTTACAGCCTTGGGAATCCTACTGGGCAGTTCTACTCTGTCCTGTAGGGTCACTATGAGTCAGAGTTGACTTGATGGCAGTGGGTTTTTTTTTGTTTGTTTGTTTGTTTGTTTTTCCATAGTACATGAAGATGAAGAAGCAGGCATAATCCTGGAAACCACTGTTTAGCAATCAGTTGTATCCAGCCACATTTTGCTGTTTGAGAAAAGTATTTCAAGTTAAAGAATAAGATTTCACAGCTTGTTAGTAACAGGACTGTGGATTTTATCTTGGTGTTCTGATGATTCCAAAGGTAATCATTTGGAATGAACCTCTAAGAGAAAGTTTTTCTCACAGAACAATCATGTAAATATATTATTTTTGTACCTGTAAAAATAGGACTGACACCAGTTAATCCCCCCAATATCAGTGGGATATGAGTCTGAAGAAGGAGCTCTGGTAGCATGGTGCCTAAGGCACTTGACTGATCACCAGAAGGCTGGCGGTTCAAACCCACCAGCCACTCCTCGGAAGGAAGGTTGGGCAATCCTACTTCCGTAGTGATACTGCCTCAGAAACCCAAGGAGGGGTCGCTATGAGTCGGGGCCGACTCGACGGCAAACAACAACAACAACATGAGTCTGAAGAAGTACAGTGAACTCTCCATTTTCTCTTTCCTTGTTCTCCTGATGGCTCACCCATCTGACAGTCACTGGTAGGCTTCTTTGCCTCAGGCTATATAAAGTATAAAAACAGTGAAGCTTACACAACAGACTCTACCCATATCTATAAATACATTGGCAGTCTGGTTGTTACTAGTATGGAGAACTGCTAGTTCCCCGTATACTACTAGAATAGTGATTACAGCTGTGCTTGAAATTCATCATAGCAGGGTTCAGATTCATTAGTGAACAATACAAAGGCCAAACAGTTTCTTTCTTTCCTTCTTTTTTTTTAAATTTTATTGTGATTTGGTTGAAAATTTACAGAGCAAATTCATCTTCCACACAGCAGTTCACATACACTTTGTCTCATGACATTGACTGTAGTCTCCCACAGTGTAACAGCTCCCCTCCCGCTTCCTCCCCATAGCCACCCCTTTCCTGTGTCCTTCCCTCCATGCACTCCTGCCCCCTAAAGCTGTCTCCCAGTGCATACGCTGCCCTTCTATTCTCCCATGATTGATTTATCCAAGGAGTGTATCTACCTAGTATAAATGTTCAGCTCATATGCCTGCCTTTTGTTTGTCTGGAAGCCATAGGAGTGGGTTCAATTCCAGACCTGAAGGGCAGCTAGGGACCATAATCTTAGGGGTTCTACCAGGCTCTATCAGACCAACAAACCTGGTCCGTTATTTTTTATGATTTTGAGTTTTGTTCCACATTGTCCTCTCACTCTATCCAGGATCTCCTACATAGATCCCCCTCCGAGTGGTTGACCATGGTAGCTGGGCGCCATCTAGTTCTTCTGGTCTCATAGTCATATAGGCTGAGGAATACATGGTGTACCAGTCCCTTGGACTAATTATTTCCATGCATCTTTCATTTTCTTAATTCTTCTTTGCTCTGGACAAGGAGAGACCCATCGTTGCATCTAGATGGCCACTTGCAAGCTTTTAAGATCCTAGCTGCTATTCGCCAAAGTAGGAAGTGGAACAATATTTTTATGTAGTATGTTACGCCAATTGAGCTTGATGTCCCCTGCCACCATGGTCCTGAGCCCACAGGTCCAACTCTCTCTCCCTCTGGGTAGCTGGCTGTGGCCAAGAAGTGACTGCAACCATGTCCTTTGTCAGCTCTACTATAGACCTGGAAATTCTCATACAACATACAAATACACTACATTGTCTGCCAGCCCTATACATGGTCATGAGCACACTCCCCGCTGCACAGACATAGCTGATCGTTCAGCCTGTGCAGCCCTCTATCCACCCGTATATCAATCAAACAATTTCTTTCAATGTCTAGGGGTAGAGGAGAGTCATGTGTCTTATGTTATGCTTAATGACTGAGCTATCACCAACCCATCTGATATAGCTTAGAAAGCAGACCCAGTTGAACCCATTGTGAGTTGGTGACTGTTCCCAGTCTTATTTCAGATACTTTTATTTTTCCACCCTGTTGGTTGGTAGGGAGTTCTGGTGGTGTAGTGCCTAAGGCATTTGACTGCTAACCAGAAGGCTGGCAGTTCAAACCCACCAGCCACTCCTCAGAAGGAAGGTTGAGCAATCTACTTCCATAGTGATATCACCTTGGAAACCCAAGGAGAGATTGCTATGAGTTGGATCTGACTCGATGGCAGTGAGTTTGGTTTTGGTTTATTGGTTGGTAATGAATAGACTTACCAGTGGTAAGGTAAGTAACTGTGCATATTCCATCCTAGTCTCCAGCAACTCAGTCAACTTTGTTCATCACAGCATAATCAAGCACTTCAGTTGCAGGGGCTAGCATAGTGACCACAGAGCTGAGTTTATGAACTCATCTCTTCACTGATGTCCATTTCTCATTGTCCTACTCCCCATATTCACTACCCTGTGTATGAGTGTTTTGAATGTGGTAGATGCTTTTGTTTTTTATCCAAATTGATAATTAGCTGACATTAATGTTCCAGTTTGAGCAAAGGACATGCTGTGAATAACATTAAAATGAAACAATCATTAAATATTCTTTCAGGCACCCAAAGGGAGGTCCTGATAATTATAATGCGTTGTTTATGCTTTATAAAGAAGTTAACCATTCACACTTTTTTTAAAAAAACCACAAATGTTTCTTTTCCTTCCCTGAGCTAGCTGGTTACAAACTTCATACTTCTTTTGTCCTGCTTTTTTTTTTTTTTT
>NW_006921649.1:12592948-12610761 GCF_000298275.1 Orycteropus afer afer | reverse complement strand
TGGTTCAAACCCACTAGCCACTCTGCGGAAGCAAGACTGGGCAATCTACTTCTGTAAAGATTTACTGCCTCGGAAACCCAGTGGGATTCGCTGTGCGTCGGAATGCATATGACAGCAGTGGGTTTGGTTTTTTTGGTTTTCTCTGTAACAGATTGATTGATTGGGATTTAAAAAAAAAAAAAAAAAACTTAGTCATTTCTGTGGTGATGGTGCTAATGAGATTCATATATAAGCCCTGAGTCTGAGGTAGCTGGTAAGCTTGTCACCTGTAGTTTTGGAGTAAGGCCCTCTGGCCAAGTACTTCAGTGTAGGAAGTCCAGGCACTTAAGAAAACTGCTCTGGAACATTCTGTTGTGAATTGGGCTTAGAGATCCATTTTTTGCAAAAAGAAAAAGGTTGTTGTTGTTACGTGCCGTCAAGTCGGCCCCAACTCATAGCGACCCCTCCTTGGGTTTCCAAGGCAGTATCACTACGGAAGTAGGATTGCCCAGTCTTCCTTCCGAGGAGTGGCTGGTGGGTTTGAACCGCCAGCCTTCTGGTGAGCAGTAAACTGCTGTAGCCTCTATGCTACCAGAGCTCCTAAGAAAAAGGTAGCTGATTCATTTCTTAAAGAGATACCCCAATGTAGTTTGAACCTCCCTTTGATTTAGTCTATGCATTAATGTTGTTAGGTGCCTTCAAGTCAGTTCCAACTTATAGCAACCCTGTGTACAACAGAACAAAATGCTGCTCAGTCTTGCACCACCCAAGCATTAATAATATTAGTAAATTTTAATTTTTCATACTTTTATTTCCTGTGATTATTTTTTAATGAAAATATGAATTAAGTATAAAATGACTTAGAAGTGGTAGGGGTGGGGAGGAAGGAGCTAGGGTCCTAGTTAACTTCAAATTAGATAAACCATCAAATAATTTGACATGGGCTTTGATGATCCTCCTTGATGACCAGCTGACAGTGATTGGCGTCATTTTACAATGTTTCTCTACAATGACATACTACTAAGAGAGGCTTAACAGTTTGCAGGATGTAGACAATAATGTATTCTTTTAGATTAAACTCTTTATTCATGTCTCTTTCTGAAGGTGCACTTACAGAGTGCTATGATGAACTGGGAAACAGATATCAGCTTCCAGTCTATTGCTTGGCACCACCAATCAACATGATAGAAGAAAAGAGTGACATAGAGACTCTGGATATTCCTGAGCCACCACCCAACTCTGGTTATGAATGTCAGCTCCGTTTACGCCTTTCCACAGGCAAAGACCTCAAACTAGTGGTCCGCAGTACAGACACAGTTTTCCACATGAAGAGGCGGTTACACGCAACAGAAGGAGTGGAACCAAGTAGTCAGCGTTGGTTCTTCTCTGGCAGACCTCTGACCGACAAAATGAAGTTGGAAGAACTGAAGATCCCAAAGGACTACGTTGTACAGGTTATAGTGAGCCAACCTTTGCAGAACCCAACACCAGTTGAGAACTGAACTGGTCCTGTTGGCTGGTCCTCCGATCTCTCCCACTCTTCTTCATTATTAATGTTGTTTTTTCCTACTCTATAGCGTGAAATTTATTTTCACTGCTCTGAATTCCCTATGAATGGATTTAGTTCTGAGGAATGACCAGTGAAAATTTCCATCTGTGATGGAGAACAACAAAAATAATTAATAAAACACAAAGAGCCAGGCTTTGAGACTCATGTAATTACAATTTCTTATTTGAAAGGCAGGTAAGAAATAAGATAGCCATTTATTTTAAAACACCCAGCACTATGTAATGGCTGTGTTTAAATGATTTGGACTGTACACACATCGCATCCATGAAGAACAGCACCTAGCACCTTTTGAATACAAAATATTTTTTTAATAAATCAAGTTAATACAATTTCTGGAAATCATCGATGACAGTTAAAATTTGAGGGTTTTTTATGGAAACTGGAAGAGCAGTATTTGAGCTTTGCTTCTAGTCTGTTTTAATTAATATTTAGCCATAAAGGAGTAGAGACTGACAAATTGTGTTGCAGTATTGCTGTTTCCATCCCTATCTGTTGACATTCACACTAAATTTTGGTGCCTTCCATCCTGTTGATGGCAGCCACCCTTCTGGAACACTAGGCAATAATGTAGTCAATGCAGTCAGATCTCTGATTTTCAGCTGATACACAGGTGAAAAGTCTCTTGTCCTTTTGCTGCATGAGTATTTTGAAATGTCTGTATAACAGCTGTTTTCATATCCAGGCTTAGGAGGTCACTAGCATATAATACCTTCATTGATCTACCTACTCTTCTTAGAACTTTTCATAGCTAACTGTGACTCCAAATACATAGTCCCTGGGCCAGGAAACAGTCAGTCAAGGACAACTGTTTCCACTACAGAATAATAATCTCTCTTCTCTCCCATTTTGCAGGATGGGTATAAAGAAAACCCATTCTGTCTATGCCTGTGAGAATTGTGCCTATTTTCAGTCTTTCACAGAAAATTTCAGCTTAAAATTCACAAGTGCAAAAGGTTTACTGAGGTCACTTAAACATCAGCAGTGAGACCAAATGATGAAACATGCTTTATGCCTTAGTGCTTTTCAGTTCACTGTTACCCCTGGTCTTGGTGAATGACAATTTTCCTCCTTTCATCTTTCCTGGCAAAGAGGTAAATTAAGAACCATCTGCAAATTGGATTAGAGTACTGAGAAACTGGGAGGTAACTTGATTCTTCCATACTGTAACAGGAGTAAAGCTAAGAATTAGCTTAATTTGGAGTCTTTTTTTTTTTTTTTTTTTAAAAAAAAAAGGTTGATTCTGTACATGAGAAGGGGCTAACATGATAATTTTATACTTGAGAACGCATGAGATGGAAGAGAGGAGGCGAAGAGGTACTTTTGCCATTCTCAGATGGACAGTATGAGACCTCCATACCTATTTGGATGTGAAGCACTATTACCAATTTCATTGGCAAAATGAAACTACTAATTAGTTTAAGCATAACATTTAAAATGGTATTATATTTCCTATAGCCTGATTAGATATATCTTATAATTGTAATTTATCATGTTTCTAAGAGCTTTAACTACTTCCCTTTTTATGCAATCATTTTTAAGATTGTGGCTACATTTGACTTAAGTTTGTTGATGATTGAGTCTGGATTCAAGAGGAGACAGCAGCATTAATTCCAAAGGAGAATTTTATATTTGGAGGTTATCTAAGTATAACGCCTCTGTCCTCACAAAGTTTCTTTTGTTCATTTTTCTGCCACTTTGAGCAGCAACATCTCAAAGTTTATCAACTGGAAAAAAAATGTTCAAACCTATTAAGTAAATTTGGTGATGTCATCAATAATCTGTAGTTGATAAAAGGTCCTTTTTGTTTGTCAAGGATTTGAGCTGTCTTAAGAGTTTATCTTATTTTAAAAGAACATATACCTGGAATAATAAACTCTCCAGGCATGTTTAACTAACCTAGGTGAGAATACCATGGTGCTGTTTAACTGTAAATAGATTGATGTAAGAATGGACCAATACTTGATGTGCATAATTTTAGTATGTAGGGTTTTTGTGCTTTTTCTTAAAAAAAAAAAAAGAAAAAGAAAAAAGTTCAATTTTTCTCTTTGTCTTTGCCTTTATTGTGGGTTTTTAATTATTGTTACTCTCTACATAAGGGAAGTCTGCCTCATTCATTAAGAAGTATGAAGGTTTTCCTGCTTTTAAAAACCTCAGCTCATTAAATAACAAGTTCATGATCACCAAACTTAGGCTCTGCTGTACCAAACCCCACATGGTCATTTATAGGTATGCTTCATCTTCTTCATTTAAGTCTTAGTCTAAAACAGGTTGGTGGGTTTTGTCTTTTTTTTCCTCTCTCTCTCTTAAGAACCATGTTATATGTCAAACTCACGATTCAGTTTTTCAGAAGCTCTGGGGTTATTTGTTACCCACTTTGGGTCAAAGTGACAGATTTTGTTTTGTTAAATTTTAAAATATAGGTAATATATGTGCATTGTTAAATAATCCAAGCATTCCAAAGTGAAGAGTTTTTATACTCCATCTCTCACCTCCTGCTTGTCCCCTAGAGGTAATGACTGTGATTAGTTTTCCATATGTCCTCGAAGATACTCTAGTACAGTGGTTCTCAAATGTAAGCATGCTTCAGAATTGCCTAGAAGGCCTATTAAAATACAGATTGCTGGGCCCTGCCCCTGGAGTTTCTGATTTAGTAGCTCTGAGTGGGGCCTCATAGTTTGTATTTCTTACAAGTTCCCAGGTGGTGCTGCCGCACTCATCTTGGGTCTATAAGAATCACTGCTCTAGTGGATACGAATGTATGAGTACATTCACCCCCCAACCAATCCCTTTTTTCCATGAACACATATACTATACTTCTGCACCTTGGGATTTTCTCTTAGTCTTTAGAGATTCTTCCATGTAAGTCGACCTGGAGCTGCTCCATCCCTCCTGTGCTGCAGTGGCATTCCGCTGTATGGAAGGACCACAATTATTTCAGACCCTTAATTCTGGGCAGTTAGGCTGTTTCCAGTCTTGTGCTACTGGGAACCATGCTGGAGATAACCTTGTGTCTGTGTAATTCTAAGTAATGCATTCTTAGAGTGAGCATTACTAAACCAAAGAGTATGTACATTTAGGATGGATGCTGAATTGCCGTCCAAATAGATTTTACTAATTTATACTCAGACCACAGCAGTCTGACTATTCTTATTTCCCTGTGCCCTACTAACATTTTAATCTTTGGCAGTCTGATAGGTGAAAAGCTTTATCCTGTGGTTTTACTTTGTATTTCTCTTATGAGTTATATTTAGCATCTTATTGTACATTTAAAAGCTTGTGTGTCTGTGGTTTTTTCCTGAGAACTGTCTCCATGTCTGTATGTTTGCCCATATTCCAGTGGTGGCATTTTTGTCTGTATCCTCATAATTAGTAAATATCTTTCTATACTAAGAAAACTTGTCCTTTTCAATCATGTGTTGGTCTTTTGTTTTATAGAATTTACCATGTATAAGTTTTAAGTTTTACACAATTGTATCTTATCTATCTTATTTTAAGACTTCGGGGTTCATAGCTTCAAAAGATCTTCCACATCCTGAGATTATAAAAAATGTTTTCTTGTGTTTTTAGTATTTCTTTTATGGTTTCATTGTCATCTGGAGTTTATTTTGGTGAAAGGAGTAGAGTAGCAGTCCAGATGTTTTGTTTCCAGTTTTCCTTATATTGTTAGGTGCCATCAAGTCAATTCTGATTCATAGCCACTCTCTGTACAACAAAACAAAACACTGCCTGGCCCTGCGCCATTCTCACAATCCTTGCTGTGCTTGTCCATCATTGCAGCCATGTGTCAATCCATCTCTTTCAGGGTCTTCCCCTTTTTCGCTGACCCCCCACTTTACCAAGCATGATATCCTTCTCTAGGGACTGGTCCCTTCTGACAGTATGACCAAAGTAGGTGAGATGAAGTCTGCTCTTCTTGCTTCCAAAGAGCATTCTGGCTGCACTTCTTCCAGGATAGATTTGTTTGTTCTTCTGAGAGTCCATGGTGTTTTCAGTTTTCTTTGCCAACACCACAATTCAAAGGCATCAGTTATTCTTCCATCTTCCTCATTCGTTGTCCAGCTTTCACATACATGTGAGATGATAGAAAATACCATGGCCAGGGTTAGGCATACCCTAGTCTTCAAAGTGACATCTTTGCTCTTCAACCCTTTAAAGAGGTCTTTTGCAGCAGATTGGCCCAGTGCAGTATGTAGTCTGATTTCTTGACTGCTGCTTCCATGGATGCTGATCATGGATACAAGTAAAATGAAATCTGTGACAACTTCAGTCTTTTCTCCATTTATCATTATGTTGCTTACTGGTCCAGTTGTGAGGACTTTTGTTTTCTTTATGCTAGGGTGTAAGCCATACTGAAGACTATTCTTTGAACTTCATCAATGAGTGCTTCAAGTTCTCTTCACTTTTAGTAAGGTTGTGTTATCTATGTATTGCAGGTTGTTAATGAGTCTTCCTCCAATCCTGATGCCATGTTCTTCATATAGTCCAGCTTCTCAAGATTATTTGCTCAGCATACAGATTGAATAAGTATGGTGAAAGGATACAACCCTGACTTACACCTTTCCTGATTTTAAATTGTGTTGGACTGGGTTCTCTAGAGAAACAAAACCAGTAAAGCTTATATATATGTATATATAGAGAAATTTATGTTAGGAAAATGGCTCACACACTTAAAGAAGCTGGCAAATACAAAGTTCCTGGATCAAACATCAAGCTGGAGGCTCTTCCACATCAAGCTGGAGGCCTTTCCCGACTCTTGCAGCCACAGGGGCTGAGGAGCTCAAGGCTGGCAGGCAGTACACCGGCTGTTGACCCCAACGAATGACGAATCCAAGATCTCCAGGCTGAATGGTGAATTGTTCACTCATAGACAGTTGTAGGCAGTACAACAGAATCCGGATCCACAGAAGAATATCTCTTTTCCTGGAATGTCCATAGATATACTGGAAGCAGGCCACACCCCTAGGGAAACTCCCTTTCAACAGATTGCCTGCTCAAAACATAATCATCTGATCCCATCATGGGAATAACCACCTCACAACAGCTTAAACCACACAGAATTGTGGTCCAGCCAAGTTGACACACAGCTCCAACTATCACATAAACCATGCAATATCCCCTTGTTCTGTTTGAAAGAGTACTTCTTGGTCTATGTACAGGTTCATGAGCACACTTAAGTGTTCTGGAATTCCCATTTTTTTCCGTGTTATCAATAATTTGTTATGATCTACATAGTCGAATGCCTTTGCATAGTCAGTAAAACACAGGTAAACATCTGGAATTCTTTGCTTTCAGCTAATATCCATCTGACATCAGCAAAGATACCCTTGTTTTATCCGTTTTGTTCTGAATCCAGATTGAATTTCTAGAAGTTCCCTGTCCGTTTATTGCTGCAACTATCTTCAGCAGAATTTTATTTACATTTTATGTTAATGATGTTATTTGATAATTTCCACATTCTACTGGATCACCTTTCTTTAGAATTGGCACAAATAGCAATCTCTTCCAGTTGGCTGGCCAGGTAGCTGTCTTCCATATTTCCTGGCATAGGCAAGTAAGTGCCTCCAGAGCTGCATCTGTTTGTTGAAACATCTCAGTGGGTATTCCATCAATTCCTGGAGTCTTGTGTTTCACCAGTTCCTTCAGTGCAGCTTGGACTTCTTCCTTTAGTACCATTGGTTCTTAATCACATGCTGTCTCCTAAAGTTTCCCTTATATCATTTATTAAATAATCTTCATCTATCTTTTCCCCATTGAACTCACCTTTATTTTATGACAAAGTTGCTAAGACAGTATGCTTTTTAAATGGTCCTTTCCTGTTAATTGGACAATTTATCAGATTGTGTTTAGCTCTCACATACCATGATTTAACATTATTATTTATGGAGAAGAAGGTACAACCGATAACCAGTGCACTTGACTGCTAACCAGGAGGCTGGAGATTCAAACCCACCAGCCACTCCTCGAAAGGAAAGTTGGGCAATCTACTTCCGTAGTGATACTGCCTCAAAAACCCAAGGAAGGGTCACTATGAGTTGGATCTGACTCAACGGCACGTAACAACAACAACAACAGTGGCATAGTGGTTAAAGTGCCCAGCTGCTGACTGAAAGATAAGTGCTTAGAACCTACCAGCCACCCTGCAGGAGAAAGATGTGGCAGTCTGCTCTTATAAAAATTAAACAAAAAAACTCACTGCCATTGTGTCAATTCTGACTCATAGCAACCCCCATTGGGTTTCCAAGGCTGTGAATTTTACAGCAGCAGACTCCCTAACCTTTCTTCTGTGGAATGGTTAGTGGGTTTGAACTGCTGACCTGATTAGCAGCCAACTGCCTTAACCACTGCAACACCAGAGCTGTAAAGATTACAGCCATAGAAACCCAATGAGGTAATTCTACTCTCCTGTAGGGTTGCTGAGTTGAAATCAATGCAGTGGCAACAGACTTGGTCTTGGTTTGTTATACCTATTATCAGAGAACCCTGGTGGCACAGTAGCTAAGCACTCGGCTGCTAACCAAAAGGTTGTCAATTGGAACCCATTACCAGCTGCCCTGAGAGCGAAAGATGTGGTAGTCTTCTGTAAAACTGCAGCCTCAGAAAGCTGTGGGGCAGTTCTGTTCTGTCCTTGTGGGGTCACTATGAGTCAGAATGGATGGTATTGGTTTTTTGATCTATACTTACTACCTTTGGCTGTCCTTCTTCCCTTCCAGCCACTTCTCATTCTTTAGCAATGGAATCAAGAAAATATACATGGCGTGGTTTCCCTTTATTGCAGGAGCATTCCCTCTTGAGAGAGAAGAGAAAAGCCTTCTTAAGGTCTCTTTGTAAATATTCCTCCCAGAACCATGCCTAGATCTGAAACTATCTGGTAGCTGGGCTTCCACAAAGAGGCCAGTGTTGCACCAAGAGGAGCTTCATGGTGAGGGACTTTCAAACTATGGCTGATCTCTAGCAGCATTTTCTAGCCAGGTAGTACTAATGTCTCAGTTTAATGTTCTGTATAGGTGTAGTACTACCCACATTTGTTTGGCAGAGGGTCGTTTTATAAAGCATGATTGCAAACGCCACTAAATCAGAGGAAGGGAAAAGGGCCGTTTTAAGTGAGAGGCTTTGCATCTTTCTGTCTTCACAGTTCCATGAGACAGATACCATTATTTCCATGTAGAAGTGGAGGGCAAAAGGAATTAGGTATAACTTGGGTTTTTTCTTTTCTTTTTTCCCAGCTCCATTCAGTTTTGGCAGTGCTAAGGTGAGGAGAGGAACCCTGGTGGTGAAGTGCCTAAGGCATTTGACTGCTAACCAGAAGGCTGGCAGTTCAAACCCACCAGCCACTCCTCAGAAGGAAGGTTGGGCAATCTACTTCTGTAATGATACTGTTTCGGAAACCCAAGGAGGGGTCGCTATGAGTCGGATCTGACTCAACAGCAGTGAGTTAAGGTGAGGAAGAGAGAAGTTTTGGCCAGTAAACACATTACTGCTTTATTCATACTCTTAAATATGTTATCAAAATCCTGTATCTCTTAGGCACAAAGATTGAGAAGTGTTCATAGTAATTATCTAACGTGATTTCTATTATTAAGCTTTTGTTATGATCGACAGTCTTAGCTAAGCAATATACTTAGCTGTTGCACATAGACAAAGTGTAATCATATCAGAACTCATTGAATGCCTAATGATCAATTATGTAATATTATGTAGTCTTAGAAAATCCTTGGTTTCTATAGTAGTATGTGAGTTGTTTCTTTAACTCCTAAATTTGTTCCTCAGAAATTTAGGGCAAAGGATACACGGTAGTCTGCATGATACAAAAGGGATTTCTGGGCCTGTGAAATACCAGCTTAAAACATTTGCAGAATCTGCTCCAGCTGGAGTGACTTAACTCGGCTCCCTGGTGGTAAGCACACACATGCCATTTGCGTCTGAATCCTGACTCTAGCACTAGTGAACTGTGTGTTTTGAGGTAAGAATCACTCTAGGCCTCAGTCTCCCCATCTGTAACTTCAGCAATCAGAACACCTAATTCACAGAGTTACAAGGATAAATGAAGTCCTGTATTTAAAGAAGTAGCCTGTTGTTGATGTTGTGTGCCGTTGACCACAGCGACCCCTCCTTGGGTCTCTGAGGCAGTATTACTATGCCCAACCTTCCTTCCGGGGAGTGGCTGGTGGGTTTGAACCGCCAGCCTTCTGATTTGCCATCAAGTGCCTTAGGCACTACCCTCCCAGAGCTAGCAACCATATAATAAATGCTAGTCACCATCATTAACATGATAGAGTCAGGGAGGAATTGCAAGTCTCATGCCAAAAGAAAATTATTCAAGACATTAATTTTACATAAGGGTATATAATAATTCTTTTGCCCTGGTAGATTGTCACAGTTCTTAAACATCTAACTCATCAGAGAGGAATTGAAGTTCTAGGAAGAAAATAGCCCCCATATTCTTAATATTCTCTTTCCTATGGTTGGAGGCAGTTCACCATTAGCCAGTCTGATGTTTCTTTCATCAAAGTGGTCTCAGCCCAAGAACTGGGAGAATGGAAATGATTCTGAGTATTGGGTCATGAGTGACAAGTATCGGGAAAGTTTCACCCATCAACTGCTTAGTTCCAGTAAGTGTTGGTAATTATTTGGTACACAGGGACCTAATGAACAGAGTTAATCTGAAAAACAGCAACAGAATTGGGACATGTTAACAAAGAAAGTAATTCACTGTGAGTTCTGAAGTCAGCAAGTTAGTAAAATTAATGTGGACCTTTCCAAGTAAAAGTCAATATAAAGATAACCACTTTGTGTTCTAAATTTATTTTCAGATACATGTTAACAGTTTCAATTTTATATTCTTTCAGATTTTTTTTTCCAAGCAATGCTCTTTTTTTGTGAACACATCACTTTGTTGTGACACTTTGCTTTTGAGCAGAAATTTCTCCTCTTTTTCTTTCTCGGCTTTCTGCCTCTTCTGGTATTTGTCAACATTGAAGATAGTAAACAGCTTAAATTCCTTGTAATTAAGACGCTTTTGTTGAAAGAAAAAGAAAAATTATTTTAGGGAGGATTTGATACTTTGTTTCAGATAACACCAGGATTGTAATTATTTCTCATTGAAAGACTTGAGAACTTAAAGAGGCTCACTAATTAGGACACAATTACAGTCTAATTGTAATCTAGTACCCAGGAAGAGAGAGAAAAGTATTATAAACATTAAGAGAGCCAGGGGTTGCCTTCTTACTTCTGTGTCATGGCCAGACACTTCAGGCTGGCATCTAAGGTTCTTCATAATGTGGTTATCCCACCTTATCAACCTTAGCTCCCACTTGCTTCCCCAACATGGACTTCCTCTTTAAATAGGCAGAATTCTTCACCATAGCTGTGTTCTCAGGATTTTGCTTGTGTTCCCATTATAGAATCCCTTCATTTCTACTTATTCAAATCTGTAACACCCCAAGACTAACTATTACTGTTATAAAAAATTTCCTTCTTAAACTTGTGTTTTTTAATCCATAAATATATAATGCAGCACTTTAGGTTCAATCTTATTCATATGGGCCTATGAATCTCTTGTTTTCTTCTCATCATCTTCTAGTGTGCCATCAAGTCAATCGTAGCTCGTAATGGCCTAGGGCAGAGTAGAACTGCCCCATAGGGTTTCCAAGGCTGGAATCTTAGGTGGGTTCAAAAGTCCAGCCTTTCAGTTAGTAGCCAAATGCCTAACCATTCCAGCACTCGGGCTCCTGATCTTAGCACCATGCAAAATGCCTATCTGAGCAGGTTTTTCCCACCTCCCTCCTTACCCCTCTGTACTGTAGTTTTGGGTAGAGAGACTGCCATGCCCCACTTCTGGGATCTGAACTTACATGATCACCTGTGAAATCAAAGTTTTGGTAGATCTCATTAAGTTCTTGTTTTTTAATATTGAAGAGAAAGCTGTACAACTGGAAGTTCTCTAGGTCAATTCTCAGGTCCCCATCCAGGTCAAGCAGCTCAAAGACAGGCCGGGAATGGCGATAAATAAATTGCTGTTCCAAATGGTTCTGTTTAGAGAAAAATACATTAGACAAGGAAGAGTGGTGCTGGTGATACCTTCTAAACATGTTACATCAAGACTCATGTTAACTTGTCTATTCCCTAGAAAACTAAAAGGGAAAACCATAGAAGTTAATAGTTGATAGGATTCTGCCATCAATGCTTTAAGTCCTACTTAAGTATCTGTATTCAAGAGGAAATTACTGTAGTAATCAATTCTGTAGTAATCAGTTTTACCACTAGATGGAGCTCTGTTCACCTCAGTGCATGTCCTTACATTGCAGTGGAAATCTACTCATGAAGCATCATGGCCCTGGTGATAAAATGGTGACCACACAAGGTCCCTGTCCTCAAGGAGTTGGAAGTAGGTAAATAGACCCTACACTAGAAGAGTGTCTAAAGGAAGGTGGGAACCTAAGGTCCCTGGGTGGTGCAGATGGTCTGCACTCAGCTAGTAACCCAGAGGATATCTGTTCCAACCCATCCAGTGGTACTGTGGAAGATCCAGGCTTGGCCAGCGGCTTTCATAAAGATTACAGCCAACCCGATTCCGTGCTATAAGGAGTCTTTCCAAAAGTAAGGTGGGAACCCAAAAGGAGGGTGTCTCATCTCTGTTACTGACCCTCTTCAGAGAACTTGCCAAGAAAAGGGACCACTGATAGAGTAAGGCCCTTGGCATTACTCCTGGAAGATCATCAGATAAATCAAGTGAGGAAGGGCATACCCATCAGGGTTGTGCCCAGCTAAGATCTGTGCCTCAGAAAGGGAGGCCATGTCAGAAGGCTGGAGAAGGGTAGAGAGCAGCGGCAGCCAAATAAATAACTGTTGAAAATCTCTAGGTTATGGATGGACTGCTTGAAAACCAAAATTAGTTTTCCCCATTTTTACTTCCTCTTGTTTGTAGTGGAAGGAAGACAAAATGTTGATACATTCTTCATTGTGAGCTCCCTTTAGCAAGATGATGGCAGTAACCAGACTCTTCCTCCTCTGTCCCAGATTCTCACTTGTTACTTGCCTGATGTGACAGCAGTATGCAGACCAACATGTAGAACTGGTCAAAACCAATCTCGCCCATAGCATTCCAGTCCAGCATGTCAAATATCATCATGATCTGTGGCCGAGTCAAGTTTGTCACGTGATTCAGGAAGTGAAAGAACACCACATCTGTTTAGGGTGAAGGGGTGAGAAGATTGATTATTTTGAAGCATTTCCAAGATGCTAAACATGTTATTGTTGTGTGCTATCAAATTAATTCCGACTCATAGCAACCCTGTATGACAGAGTAGAAATGCCCCATAGAATTTCCTGAGCTGTTAGATCTTTAATGGAGATCAAGCTTTTTTCTCCCTCAGAGCTGCTGGTGGGTTTGAACCACTGACCTGTAGGTTAGCAGCCAAGGGCTTAACCCCTGTACCACCTGGGCTCCTTGGGAGCCACATTAGTGGTGGTAATTTTGAAAGATCTTTGATCTAGGAAGACTTTCATTTCTGGCTTTGCCACTGTATCTTCCACGATTCCAAGTGGTTCTCACACCTTTCTCAAACTTAATTGTCCCTTGAGCTATGTGGATAAACACTGTGCCAGGTACTGTGGAGGCTGAGATAGTGAGTAGGGCTTGGCTCCTGACCCCAGCTCACACACTCCAGGCCACAGACAGATGTGCATACATAGCTCTAGTAGACAGGGGCTAACATCTAACAAGCTTGTGTGTTGAAGGAGAGGTTCATTCTCACTGGGCACCTCGGATACTTTCTTGGAGAAGCTAACATTCTACCTGGGCCTTTCCATGGGTGGCGCAAACAGTTAAGTACTCAGCTATCCACTGAAAGGTTGGCAGTTCCAATTCACCCAGAGGTGTCTCAAGATAAAGACCTGGCAATCTACTTCCAAAAAATCAGCCATTGAAAACCCTAGGGAGCACAATTCTACTCATACCCATGGAGTTGGCATGCATCAGAATCGATTTGGCAGTAACTATTGTTACTTTCTTTTGAAGGAAATAATTTTAAAAAATCATCCCTCTTCTATGAAAGTATCAACATTCTTCATTTTTATATAAAGAAAATGCATTTAATAGATAGGCTGAATGATTAGGTAAGTCAACATAAAAGTGAATACACCCATGATCTATATATAAGTTTGGCAAATGATATTTCTATATATATATATTTGTATGTGCTATAAGAATGTCCAAATAAATAGAACTAATAGGGCAAAGTTATGATAATTTTTTAGCCACCTTCAAGGAGTGACTTGTTGGGCCTATGAGCTCGGGACCATGGTCATGGGGGACATCAAGCTCATTGGCATAACATACTACGCAAAAACATTCTACATCCTACTTTGGTGAGTAGCGACTGAGGTCTTAAAAGCTTGCAATCGGCCACCTTGATGCAACAATTTGTTTCTCATCGTCTGGAGCAAAGAAGAATAAAGAAAACCAAGATACCTGGAAACAATTAGTCCAAGGGACTAGTGGACCATGTGAACCTCAGCCTACATGACCCTGAGACCAGAAAAACTAGATGGTACCCAGCTACCATTGTCAACCACTTGGAGAGGGATCAGTGCAGGAGATCCTGGATAGAGTGGGAGAAAAATGTGGAGAAAACTCAAAAAAGACCAAGATTACTGGTCTGATACAGACTGGTGAAACACCTGAGATTGTGGCCCCTACCCACCAGCTACTCCTCGGAAGGAAAGTTGGGCAATCTACTTCTCTAGTGATACTGCTTCGGAAACCCAAAGAGGGGTGACTATGAGTCGGGTCCAACTCGACCACTTAACAACAACAACAGTCATCTTTTGGGTCTGGAATCGAACTCGCTCCCATAGCTTCCAGCCAGACAATAGGCATATAAGATGAACATTTATACCAAGTAGATACACTCCTCAGAACACTCAACCATGGGAGATCAGAAGGGCAGCATTTGCACAGGGAGATAGCTCAGAGGGCAGGAATGCATAGTAAAGAAGGACACAGGGAAAGAACCACAGGGAGGAAGTGGGAAGAGAATTGTTACATTATGGGGATTACAATCAATGTCATGAAACATAATGTGTATGAACTGTTGTATGGTAAATGAATTTGCTCAGTAAACTTTCACCCAAATAACCCACACACTATTTTAAAATATATACACAAAAATGCATTTTGTTATAGAGCAAAGCAAACCCATTGCTGTGGAGTTGATTCCGACTCATAGTGACCATATAGGGTAGAATAGAACTACCCGATAGCATTTCCAAGGCTGTAAATCTTTATGGAAGCAGGCTGCCACATCTTTCTCCCATGGAGAAGCTGATGAATTGGAACCACTGACCTTTTGGTTAGCAGCCAAGTGTTTAACCACTGTGCTACCACTCTCCCTTTTATAATGAGCCTCAGCTATTAACTAGTCTATATTTGGATTTCTTGAACTGTATGAGTCTACCAGTCACTTGAGGATCTTGTAAAAATACAGATTCTGATTCAGGAAACATGACATGGACTGAGATTCTTCATTTCTAATGAGCTCCCAGGTGATGATGTAGATGTTGGTCTGGACCACACTTTGAATGGCAAAGGTCTACCTCACATAGTAAGATGCAGAATTGGGATTGAAATGTAGGTCTGTCTGACTCCACAGCCTGTGCTCCTTCCATGAGGAAACTGCCTCTTTTGCACGTTAGTTAATGCTTATTCAGTCAAATACATTCAGAGGAAAAAAATGCTGTAATTGAAAGAACAAGGAAAGTGTTTGCCTGGCATTCCATTCACTATGTCTCAATGAATATACACCCCCTGCCACTGAGTCGATTCCGACTCACAGTGACTCTATAGGACAGAGTAGAACTGCCCCATAGGGTTTCCATGGCTGTAAATCTTTACAGAAGCAAACGCTTCATCTGTCTCCTACGGTGCGGCTGGTGGATTTGAAGTGCTAACATTTGGTTAACAGCCAAATGCCTTAACTGCTATGCCAGCAGAGCCCCTTCAATGAGTATAAGATGGAAAAAACAAACATGTTGGTAAATTTATACATTAGAATGTCACTGTACACATTGTATAGATGAAATTCTGTATGGCAAAGGGGTTTTGTCTACATGTGATGTCCCTTTACCCTTCAATTATAGAAACTATCTCCTGCATAAGATGTGGCTCCATTGAGTAGCTATAACCTATCTATGTAACTTAGAGTCCCAGCTGAAGATAGTCAAGAGCACAATGAGCCAGTGTGATGATTTGGGGGCCTCTGAAGGTCTCGATGTTTCTTCTCCATGCCCCACAGTGTAGGAGCACCTGGGAACAAGGCAGGCACCACGCATGCAGTGAGTGACGTTTGTGTAGTTGCTACTTGAGAAATTTTTTAGCATGAGTTTGTTGTTAACTCTCATGGCAACCTCAATGAAATGTTGCCCTGGTCCTGCTCCATCTCCATAAGAGCTGGTGTGGTTGGGCCAATGTTGCAGCCACTGTGTGTTTTGAGTGCCTTCCAACCTAGGGGGCTCATCTTCCAGCACTGTATCAGATAGTATTCTACTGGATAGAGTGATCCATAGGGTTTCCACTGGCTAATTTTTGGATGTAGATCACCACGTCTTTCTTCTTAGTCTATCTTAGTCTGGAAGCTGTACTGAAACCTGTCCACCATGGGTGAGCTCGCTGGTATTTGAAAGACTGGTGACATAGTTCCCAACATCCCAGCAATACAAAAGCCACCACTACAACAAACTGACAGATGGGCAGTGGAGTGTGGTACTTAGTATCTACTTAAAAATAAAAAAATGAACTAACTGCCATGGAGTTGATTCCAACTCTGAAGTGACCCCCATTGGGTTTCTGAGGCAGTAAATCTTTACAGAAGTAGACTGCCCAGTCTTTCTTCTGCAGAGTGGCTGGTGGGTTTGAACTGCCAAATTCTGGTTAGCAGTTAAATGCCTCATTGTTTTAAAATCAGCTGGATCTGGCCCACTGAAGTCCCCAAGGTTCAATTCACTCGAGTCACCAGCTCCCAGGAAAGCAAACCTTAAGACTGTCCTTTTACTTTTATAAGTCACTATCCAGTCCCTTGGTGACCAGAAGGCGTGAGCATGACTTCACCACTCAGTGAGCTGCATCATCTGAGAATGATTTCGTTGCTCAGGAGATGAGGGTCTTCTAGCAAACATTCCATTGAGATGAAGAGTGTGGGCTTTGGAGTCACTAAGCTCTGGGTTTCAGTCCCAGCTTGGCTATTTACAGCAAGGCGCCCTGCAGTTGTCTATCTAGGGCAGGGTTATTGTAAAGATTTGGTAACATACTGTGGGTAAATCTATATGTAAAGAAAAAAACCGAGGCATCAAAGTATGAGATATCCTCTTACTACTATTTTTCTTTCAAAAATCTTTATGAAAAGGAAAAAAAAAAAAAAAAAACCTTTATTCACAAGTGACATTTATCTCTCTGAAGTCAGAATGAACAATAGATAAAAACCAAAAACTAACCCATTGCCAGAGTCGATTCTAACTCATACACCCTTTCTTTAGCCAAAAAAGAATCTGAAGTGTTTTAAGATATTATAATTGACCTTCTATTAGCATGTGAACTCACACAGGGTCTAGTGCTTCAATATTTTTTGTCACAAGTAGTAAGAATGAGAAGAGATCTTACAAAGCATCTGATCCAAACATGCCATTTAACAGATGAGAAGAAAGAAAGTCCTGCTGGGGGATCCTGAAGGTGCATGGCTGAGTGGGATGCAGCCCCCAGGAATATTACTTATAATAATAACAATCATCTATTAAATGATTATGATGTGCCAGACACCATGCTAAGGATTTTCCATACATCATCTCATTTAATCCTCATTTTCAAAAACTGAGATGGATCCCATCGTTAGAGACCTCGTTTTACTGATGAGGAAAACAAGACTAGGAGGATGACATGTTCTCCAAATCAAGCAGGAATAATGGATGGAGCCAGAATTCAAACCCAGGTAGTCTGACCCCACAGCCTACAATGTTACCCTTCTTACTGAACTGCCACAGTCTCAACTCTGAGTTGGCAATTTCACTCTGTACTTCATGTAGAAAATAAATATTTGTTCACTAAATGGTTTCTGGTTCTGCAAGTTTACCTGCCCATTAATTGAAAACCAGGTACTTACTCTAAGGAAGGGAGCTCTGGAAGCGTAGTGCCTAAGGCACTTGACTGCTAACCAGAAGGCTGGCAGTTCAAACCCACCAGCCACTCCTCAGAAGGAAGATGGGGCAATCTACTTCC
>NW_006921649.1:12586530-12592848 GCF_000298275.1 Orycteropus afer afer | reverse complement strand
GATCTTAATTGTTTCTTCAGGGGCTCTGGTAGCTCAAACCCACCAGCCACTCCTCAGAAGGAAGATGGGGCAATCTACTTCCGTAGTGATACTGCCTCAGAAACCCAAGGAGGGGTCGCTATGAGTCGGGGCCGCCTCGACAGCACGTAACAACACCAACTCTAAGGAAACATTTCTGAAAGTACTGACCATTCAAGGTGTTCTTATGGTGCACATCAAGAAGGTGAAAATATTCCATCAAGGCCCTCACATTTCTCACAGATAATAAGCAGTATATTTTGTCCAGATAGAGGTACCACAGAAAAGATCCTTGCTTCAGTTTCATCTTGGTACTTTTTAAGTCAAAGGCTCTTAACAAGAGCCTATTCATGAAATAGAATAGAGAATTTTGCCTTGGAACTAGAATGTTAGATAGAGTTAGTGAGTAGGTTTGGCAGTGAAGGTCTGTGCTCAAATAATTTCTTTTAGAAGGATCAGCAGAAGGCTGTTCCTGTGAGGTGGAGGTTGAAAATGTCCCAAATAGCCAACTTTTCTAAACTGCTGTGCTACTCCTTCATCTCTAACATCAACCTTCCTCTCTACCATCAACTCCTCCTCCTCCTTCTCTGCCATCTTGTTGTTGTTGTTGTTGTTATGTGCCCTCGAGTCAAACCTGACTCATAGCGACCCCTCCTTGGGTTTCCGAGGCAGTATCACTACAGAAGTAGGATTGCCCAACCTTCCTTCCGAGGAGTGGCTGCCATCTTAGAGTTCCTTATTTTGCCATAACCTCTCGCAGAACTCACACACTGCCAAGGAATTGAAACACATAGTGGTAGAGGTGGGAGGCTGGCAAGTGCCATATTAGTGGGTCAGGGATAGATAGGGTCTGGAAGATTCTCTTCTGTCATGTGGTGTCAGGGGCTGGTGAACCCAAATTGGCAGGTCAGATGACTGGCTGCTGCCTCAAGTCCAAGGGTGAGATGATGACAAACCAAGTGCAGGATCCAAAGCAAGAGAGAATGAATTGTGCCAGAAAATTCACATATGTACCCTCACACATACATACCCTCAAGGAAACTAAGGGCAGTGACTTGAGACACACCCATTAGCAAAGCGGGACTCAAGTTACATTCCACCCTAAGTAGGCATGTTGTTGTTATGTGCTGTTGAGTCGGCCCCAACTCATAGCGACCCCTCCTTGGGTTGCCAAGGCAGTATCACTACGGAAGTAGATTGCCCAACCTTCCTTCCGAGGAGTGGCTGGTGGGTTTGAACCTCCAGCTTTCTGGTTAGCAGTTAAGTGCCTTAGGCACTATGCTACCAGAGCTTCTCTAAATAGGCATAGAGGCTAGGATTTACAATACATCACAAAATAGAGGACTGTGGCTAGACGGGAGATCTGGTAGTGTAGTGCCTAAGGCATTTGATTGCTAACCAGAAGGCTGGCAGTTCAAACCCACCAGCCACTCCTTGGAAGGATGGTTGGGTAGTCGGCTTCCGTAGAGATACCACCTCAGAAACCCAAGGGGGAGGGGTCGCTATGAGTTGGGTCCAACTCAGTGGCAGTGAGTTTGGTTTTGGTTTGGTGGCTAGAAGGGCCATAATAAGCAATTCGTTGCACTGCAGTCTGCCTAAGTTAAAAAAAAAAAAAAGGAAATTGACAATAAATTAAAATTGTTTCCTCCCAACTCTTGGCCTTTCCCTAGATATTTATTGTTTTATGTCTTTTAAAGTTAATTTGATTATCGCTCTGTCACTCAAATATACCCTGTTCTAAACTGAAATCACGGCTGTTTAGAGATGAGCAGAACAATGTACTGCATATGAAGCCCTGTGCTATGAGGCCAAAGTGGTTCTCAGCGGAGTATTTATAGCCTACGAACATTTATTACAGACGGAAAAAAATTGAAAAATATATGAGAAAGTACTAAAAGAACCTAGAAAAATTACAATAAAATAAACCAAAGAAGGATTTTTTTTTTAAAGACTAAGGCACAAATCCATGAACCAAAAAACAAAGCAGTAAACTTCATTAGTACAAGCAAGACATGCTGCTTTCTTATCCTTTTTTACAAAGAAAATTTCAAACATATCCGAAAGTATAGAGTTTCACGTATTCATTGCCTGCTTTCAACACTTACCAACTCAAATCCAATCAATCTTGTTTCAGCTACGAATCTCCCACCACCACTTCACTGGATTCTTTTTTTTTAATTTTTACTCTGATTTGGGTGAAAGTTTACAGAGTAAATTTACTTTCCATACAGCAGCTCACATATGCTTTGGCTCATGACATTGACTGCACTTTCCCACAATGCAACAGCTCTCTTCTCACTTCCTTCCCATAGTTACCTCTTCCCTGTGCCCTTCCCTCCCAAGCACTCTTGCTCCTGAGCTGTCTCTTTGTACATACACAGCCCTTCTATTCTCCCATGATTGATCTCTCCAAGGATTCTATCTACCTAATGTAAATGCTCAGCTCATATGCCTGTCTTTTGTTTGGCTGGAAGCCACAGGAGTGGGTTCAATTCCAGACCTGAAGGGCAGCTAGGGGCCATAGTCTCAGTGGTTCCATCAAGCTCTATCAGATCAGCAAACCTGGCCCCTTTCTTTTTTTTTTTCTTAATGATTTTGAGTTTTGTTCCACATTGTTCTCCCACTCTATGCAGGATCTCCTACATAGACCCCTCTTCCGAGTGGTTGACAATGGATTCTTTTAAAGCAAATACCAGACATAGGAATTCTTCTGTAAATATATATGAACACAGGAGCTCTGGTCATATAGTGCTTAAGGCACTTGACTGCTAACCAGAAGGCTGGCATTTCAAACCCACCAGCTGCTCCGCAGAAGGAAGGTTGGGCAATCTATACACATAACAACAACTACAACATATATGAACACATATTTCAAATAGAGAGTGACTTTTTTAAAAAATGTAACCACAGAGTATATCGCACCTATTTTTTTAAAAAAATTAGTCATTGTCTTAGTTTTCTAATGCTGCTATAACAGAAATACCACATGTGAATGGCTTAATAAAGAGAAATTTATTCTCTTATGGTCTAGGAAGGTAAAAGTCCAAATTGAGAGTGCCAGCTTTAGGGGCTGAGTAAAGGCCCCTTGACCTTGGGCTTCATCTCTGCCTCTTGCTCCAGGCCCACTGGAGTTGGAGGCGTCTTCTAACTCAGGCAGTTGCTGGCTGCTGAGACTGATGAACCTAAGGTCAGTAGGTAAAATGGCACAATCCCAAGATCAACAGGCAATATGGCAGGCCACTGGTTGAAGTCTGGGAACTGGAGATGAAGACTCAGCCAAATCCAGGATCCAAAATATGCCAAAAAGCTCAAGGCGACACTCCAAATGCAACTACTTAGTTGCTCCCAGCAGATTCTACTATGGAAGTGATTAAAATCTCATCATGAGTAATAACTACATGCAGCAGTCAAGCCAGTCAAAACCACAGTCCAGCCAAGTGGACACACAACCTTAACTACCACAGTCATCAAATATCCAATCATTGTTCAAATTTACCCAATTGTTTCTTAAAAATTTTTAAAGATGATTTTGTTAAAATCAGGAACTGAAATGCATTATATTTGTTGTTGTTGTTATGTGCCGTCGAGTCAGCCCTGACTCATAGCGACCCCTCCTTGGGTTTCCGAGGCAGTATCACTACAGAAGTAGGATTGCCCAACCTTCCTTCCGAGGCTCTCTTTAAAATCTGTATGGGAGCTCTGGTGGCATAGTGCCTAAGGCATTTGACTGCTAACCAGAAGGCTGGCAGTTCAAACCCACCAGCCACTCCTTGGAAGGAAGGTTGGGCAATCTACTTTTGTAGTGATACTGCCTTGGAAACCCAAGGAGGGGTGGCTGTGAGTCAGGTCTGACTCGATGGCAGTGTGTTTGTTTTTGTTAACATCTGTTTAAGTCTCCTCTTCCTCTATTTTTCTTTGTTGAAGAATTCAGATTGTTATGTAGAGAACATTATGGTTTTTGCAGATTTTATCCCCAGTGCCTCCACATAAGTTTTAATAGCTGTATTTAAGGAGCCTTGCTGGTATAAAAGGAGCACTGGTGGTGAAGTGGTTAAGTGTTCAGCTGCTAACTGAAATGTCAGCAGCTCAAATCCACCAACCGCTGGATGGGAGAAAGATATGATGCTCTGCTTCCATAAAGATTTACAGCTTTGGAAGCCCTCTAGAACAGTTTCACTCTGTCCAGTAGGATTATTATGAGTCGGAATCAACAGCACACAAGAGTAGTGATATTTTTAAAAAGAAACAAATAATTTAATTTTAAAAATATATTTAAACAATTATTCAAAGTATTATCACTTTAGTTTGTAATCAATATTTTGAAAAATGAGATATCTTGCATTTAAAAAAAATACAAACTCTCTGAACTCTGTTGTATATTTAACACTTATGGTGTAAGAATGCCCCACTCCAGGTAACCTGATAACAAGGATGAGCATACCAGCCAAGTTCCTGCTATATATCCTGCTAGTTATCCAAAGCATTCTCCTACCTCAACCCCTCTCAGGCGTAATCAGTCAGAACTGTGTCCTTAACTGACCTACATACATTAGAATCTAAAAAACACACCCCACAGGCAGCCATGACACTGCACCCCCCACCAGTTAATGACCCTAATGCATAATTAAGGAGTTACCTGAAAGCCCATGAATAATCATAACCTCCCTATTTCACGTCCTCTATCAGCCCTGGAATCCCCAGCTTCAGAGAACTTGATTTGAGACACATTCTCCAAGCTCCTTGCTTGCTGGCCTGCAATAAAGCTTCCTTTCTTAGCATCTCAAAGCCTGGCATTTCCTTATTGACCTAGGAGTCAACCCAAGTGAGAACCCACTCATCAGGTTTCAATGGCACCTCTCAACTTGGATTAGCAACATTTCAAGAGCATATTAGCCACATATGGCTAGTGGGACTATATTGGGAAGCACAGATCTAGAGGAATAGAATTATTTTTATAAGAAAATTGACTTAAGGATTTAAAAACCTGACTGGACAAATAACCATAGAAGGAAATGAGACAGGTGATCAATGACCTAACTTTAAAAAGGTACCAGTATGAGATGGTTTTATAGGGAGTTTCTCCAAGCCATCAAAGAATAGATACTTTCTATGAGTGCCTAAGACACTTGACTGCTAACCAGAAGGCTGGCGGTTCAAACCCAACAGCCACTCCTCGGAAGGAAGATGGGGCAATCTACTTCCGTAGTGATACTGCCTCGGAAACCCAAGGAGGGGTCGCTATGAGTCGGGGCTGACTCGACAGCACATAACAACAACAACAAATGTTATACAAACTGTTTCAGAGCAGTTTATATTGTAGTATTATGAGGGCCTAGATTATTGAGTTGTTGTAAAACTCTTGCAAAAACTAATAACATTAGGCATAAAGTCACTTGTAGCACTGAAGAGCTGAAGAAGGAATTAGGCAGGAACTCTAAGTTTCTGGAGAGGTAATTTTGGTTTTCATTGCATGGAGTGCAAAGGAAACCAATGGCCCACCAAAGTGGGGTGGCTAATAGAACATCCACCATTTAAAGAGCTGGAACACCAAAGGGCTACACTTTCAGTATGAAAGTCAAACAAAAGTAACCTCCTCTCCCCCATTTCCTAAAAGATACAAGAAAAGTTGCCAGGGCATTGAGCAGAACAGCAAGGGGAAAGCAGTCTTGGAGAAGTCATAACCATATGGTCATAATCTTCATGTCTGCAACCCAAATTCACATCAAATGGGTGGTCTAATAAACCTCAAGCCCAGAATATAAATTAAAGTGGATCCGAACTGATCCTAGCTCTGGGCACCTAGCAAAGCAAACATATATCCTTTCTGCAGGATCATACCTTTACTCCAGGGCTCAATGAAGTCCCAGCAATAATTTTACAAGAAAACTAAACACACAAGGAATCAATGCACGATAAGCAAAAGCAAAATTAAAAATAGCAGAATCAGACCTGTAAACACGTCAGAAGTTGGAATCACCAGATACAGATCATCAAATAATTATGCTTACTACTTGTCTTGGTCATCTAGTACTGCTGTAACAGAAATCCCACCAACAGAAATATATTTGCACACAGTTTAGGAGGCTAGAAGTCTGAATTCAGAGAGCCAGCTCTAGGGAAAGTCTTCTCTCTCTGTCTGTTCTGGAAGAGGGTCCTTGTCTCTTCAGCTTCTGTTCCTGCTTTCTTGGAAATCTCCATGTGTCTTAGCATCTATCTTATCCCGTCTCTCCTTCTTAGCTTGCTTGTTTAATCTGTCTCAAAAAGAGATTGACCGGGGGCGGGGCAAGATGGCGGACTAGG
>NW_006921649.1:12578335-12581925 GCF_000298275.1 Orycteropus afer afer | reverse complement strand
AAAAAAAAAAAAAAAAGCACCGCAGAGAATAGGAATCCATAAAAAGTGGGCTAGAAGATTTTTTAAAAGATCAAAACTTCATTTATAGGAATGAAAAATAAGATGGATAAATTTAATAGAAGAATAACCATAGAGTAGGTAAACCAATAGATCAAAAGAAATTTTCTGAAAAGTAGTACAAAAGAAAAGAAATGGCAAATATGAAAGATTAAGAAGCATGATGTCATCTGCATATCACAAGTTGTTAATGGTTCTTCCTCCAATCTTGGTGCTGTGTTCTTCTTTGTATAGTCCAGCTTCTTGGATTATTTGCTCAGCATACATATTGAATAAGAATGGTGAAAGGATACAACCTCAATACACACCTTTCCAGATTTTAAACCATGCAGTATCCCATTGCTTGCCATAAGCGAAGAGGACTTGAAAGCTTTTACTGATGAAGATCAAAGACTACAGCCTTCTGGGTGGATGAAACCTCAAAATAAAGAAAATAAAAATCCTCACAACCAGTAAGCAACATCACAAAAAATGGAGAAAAGATTGAAGTTGTAAAGGATTTCGTTTTACTTGGGTCCACGATCAATGCCCATGGAAGCAGCAGTCAAGAAATCAAATGACATGTTGCATTGGGCAGATTGGCTGCAAAAGACTTCTTTGAAGTGTTAGAAAGGAAAGATGTCACTTTGAGAACTAAGGTGTGCCTGACCCAAGTCATGGTATTTTCAGTCGCTTCATATGCATGTGAAAGCTGGGCAATGATAAGGGTGACCAAAGAAGAATTGATGCCTTTAATTATGGTGTTGGCAAAGAATATTGAATATACCATATGCGCTGCCAGAAAAATGAACAAAAAATCTGTCTTGGGAGAAGTACAGTCAGAATTCTCCTTGGAAGCCAGGGTGGCAAAATTTTGTCTCATGTACTTTGGACACGTCATCAGGTGGGACTGGTCCCTGGAAAAGGACATTATACTCTACTCAAAATGAATCAAAGACTTAAATTTAAGAGCTCAAGTAATTAACACTTATAGGGCAAATCGTCATGATCTTGCATTAGACAAGAGTAAATTGGTTTTCCGTTCAACACTTCATATACATTTTGTTTTGTGACATTCATTGCAATCCCCACAATGTAACAGCACTCTTCCCTCTTCCTCCCTGTGTTTACTATTTCCCTTTGGCCTTCTTTCCTGCCTTCGGAGCTTTATCCCTGAGCAAATCCCTTTGATCTTATGTGCTTGATTGTTCTAATAAATTCACACCTCCCTGGTGTTATTGTTCACCTTTTAAGTCTGTCTATCCTTTGGCTGAAGGTTCAGCCATGGGGGTGAGTTCAGTTCCAGACTTGAAAGATGTCTAAGGGCCATAGTCTCAGGGGTTCCACCACTCTCTATTAGGCCAGTAAGCCTGGTCTGTTTTATGAGTTTGAATTTTGTTCCACATTTTTCTCCCACTCTATCCAGGACCTCTTTGTATCCCATTCAAGTGGTCAGCAGTGGTAGCTGGGCACCATATAGTTTTTCCTGTCTCAGAATCATAGACGCTAGGGTTCATGGGTCCATTAGTTGTTTGGACTAATTATTTCCTGTGTCTTTGATTTTCTTCACTCTTCTTTGCTCCAGATGGGGAGAGTGGCACTGGAGGTGGCCACTCACAAGCTTTTAAGAGCCCAGCTGCTACTCACCACAGTAGCACATAGAACATTGTTTATGTGGACTACGTTATGCCAGTTGATCTCGGTGTCCCCTGAGACTATGGTCCAGTCAATGATTTCTTAAGTATGACACCAACAATTTCAATCAAAATTGAAAATTTTGTGTTGTAAGGACACTATCAATAGACTGAAAAGACAGTCCAAAGAATGAGAGAACATATTTACAAGTCATTTGTTTTTTCACAACTTTACTGAGGTGTAATTTACATATCATAAGATTCACCCATTTCAAGTGTAAATTTCAAAGGTTTTTAGTAAGTTTACCAAGTTGTGAAAATAACACCATAATCCAGTTTAAAACATTTTCATCACTCAAATGAAATTCCTCTTTTCTGTTTACAGTTAATCCTCATCTCACATTCAGCCCCAGACAATCATTATTCTACTTTTCTTGTGGATTTGCCTTTTCAGATGTTGTTGTTATCAGGTGTTGTCAAGTTGGCCCTGACTCGTAGAGACCCTGTATACAACCAAACGAAACAATGCCTGGTCCTGTGTCCTCACAATCATTGCCATGCTTGAGCCCATTGTGGTAGCCACTGTGACAATCCATCTCTTTGAGTCTTCCCCTTTTACTGTCCACTTACTTACCACAATAGCCTTGTCCGGGAGGATCTCTTTTGACAGCATAACCAAAGTAGGAGGGACAAAGTGTGGCCATTCTTGCTTCTGAAGAGGATTCGTGCCCTACTTCCTCCAAGACAGATTTGTTGGTTATTCTAGCAGTCCATGGTACATTCAATATTCTTAGCCAACACCACAGTTTAAAGGCATCAATTCTTCCTCGGTCTTCCTTATTCATTGTCCAGGTTTTGCATGCATATGAGGCGACTGAAAATTCCTGGCTTGGGTCAGGAGACCTTTAGTCCTCAAAGTGACATCTTTGCTTTTGAACACTTTAAAGAAGTCTTTGGTAGCAGATTTGCCCAATGCAATACATCATTTGATTTGACTACTGCTTCCATGGGTGTTGATTGTGGATCCAAGTAAAATAAAATCCTTGATAACTTCAATCTTTTCTCTGTTTATTATGATGTTGCTTATTGGTCCAGTTATGAGGATTTTCATTTTCTTTACGTTGAGGTATAATCCATACTGAAGACTGTAGTCTTTGATCTTCATCAGTAAGTGCTTCCAGTCTTCTTCCCTTTCAGCAAGCAAGGTTGTGTCATCTGCATATCACAGCTTGTTAATGAGTTTTCCTCCAATCCTTAAACCGTGTTCTTCTTCATACAGTACAGCTTCTTGGATTTCTTGCTCCGCATACAGATTGAGTAAGTATGGTGAAAGGCTACAACCCCGATGAACACATTTCCTGACTTTAAACCATGCAATAGATCGCTGTTGTAGACAATTTGTATAATTGGAATCACATAATATGTGATCTTTTATGTCTGGCATCTCTTACCTAATGTTTTTGGCTGAACTTCTTCCTTTTTGTTTTTTATTTCATTTTTTTTTTTTTCTTCATCGAGCATAGAGACAGTCACAGAGCTCTGCATGGCTTGGCCCTGGCCTGGGGATGAGCTGGGCCTCTAACCCCTACTATCCCTAGGCCCACAGCTTCCCAGAAGCCAGAGCCCTCATCTCTCAGAGTGGAAGCTTCCTCCTTGTGCCCTGCTCTGCCATATAATTGGTCAAATGGATTGAAACTAATGAAAGAACTACCTTTCCTCTTGTTCTGGGAAGTTTAAACAGGGGCTTACACTGCATGTACCTTCTTTAAGTGATAATGACCCTCTAAAATTCCAGCTGTTTCTCAAGTTGTCGGAACTTTTCAAATAGCTTGGCAATCTTTTTTTTATTATTATTGTGATTTGGATGAAAGTTTACAAAGCAAATTCACTTTCCATACAGCAGTTCACACACACATTGTC
>NW_006921649.1:12573648-12576545 GCF_000298275.1 Orycteropus afer afer | reverse complement strand
TTTTCCATAAATTCTAGAGATTAAGTCCCTTGTCAGATATGTCATTGCTGAATATTTTTTCCTAATCTGTAGGTTCTCTTTTGACTCTTTTGGAGAAGTCTTTGGAAGCACATAAAAATTTAATTTTTAGAAGGTCTCATTCAACTAGTTTTTCTTCTGCTTTTTGTGTATTTTGGGTTATGCTTGATACTCTATTTATGCTGTATATTAGAGCCCCTAAATTTGCTCCTAGTTTTTCCTTGAGGAGGTCTATAGTTTTAGGTTAGCTTGGCAATCTTTTTATCAGGACATCCTTTCCATAGCGCACCCATAGCACCACATTCTTCTTTAGCTGACTTTTCAAATGTTACATTTTGTATTTGCAGAGTACTCAAGGGGTATTTCTTGAACAAGGGACCAAAGAAGGGGTGAAAATACCTCAGTGTTGACTTTCTCCAAAAGGAGTAAGGGCTATTGGAGTTTTACATTCAGCTGAGACTCAACATGTTTATGAAGGAGGGTTATTATGAGAAGGAGTCCCTGAGTGTGCAAATGGTTAACACGCTTGGCTGCTAACTGAAAGGTTCAATTCCATGCAGAGGTGCTTCAGAACAAAGACCTCACAATCTACTTCCAAAAAATCTGCCATCGAAAACCCCATGGACCACAGTTCTACCCTGACACACATGGGGTTACCATGAGTCAGAACCGCCTTGTCGGCAAGTGGAGGTGGTACCAGAAAAAGCCTTGCAGTCCATCCCTACCCCAGCACTCTCCGTTTGTAATCCACCTAGTAGATTTAGGTAAAACCGAAACCAAACCCACTGCTTCCAGTTGATTTTGACTCATAGCATTCCCATAGGACAGAGTAGGATTGCCCATAGGGTTTTTAAGGCTGTAAATCTCTGTGCAAGCACACTGCCACATCTTTCCCTTATGGAGCAGCTAGTGGGTTCAAACCACCAACCTTTCCATTAAGCAGCCAAGCTCTTAACCACTGCCTCACCAGAGTTCCTTCAGTAGATATAGATAAAAGTATTTTATAACTGTCTATAGGACACAAAGGAGCTCTGGTGGCATAGTGCCTAAGGCATTTGACTGCTAACCAGAAGGCTGGCGGTTCAAACCCACTAGCCACTCCTCAGAAGGAAGATGGGGCAATCTACTTCCATAGTGATAGCCTTAGAAGCCCAAGGAGGGGTCACTATGAGTCGGATCCAACTCGATGGCAGTGAGTTTGGTTTTGGTTTGGTTTAGGACACAAAGGAATCCCTGTTAAGGGAATCCTGTTAAGTGCTGACTACTAACCAAAATGTTGGCAGATTGAAACCACCTCAAACAACACACACTATAGTCTGCTCCCTCGACAGACACTCCAGCCAGACCTAACATTGAATGGGGGAAGATGCAAAATTAAATTAGTATTCCTTAATGTATGTGACTTTATAAAGAACTGTTACATAGATGCAATGGAATATATTTCTACTTGCTTCTTCCTTTTAAAAGAACTGCCTCTTGTGCTCAAACTTCTCAAGAATTTCTCAGCTTGATCTTCTAAAGCTTTTAGTCAAATTTTCCATTATATTTAAAATTCCCAAGTGTGTTCTCTTTCCTATCTAAACCTTCCATTTCATAGACTTCTGTTTTCCTTGGAGGACTGGCTTCTTTTATTACTATTATTTATGATCTGACAAATTTATTTTTTATTTCAAGTCTTCCTTTGCTTTCTGAATATTTCATACCTGAGTTTATGTTTGTTTGTTTCCTTGTTCTGCTTTTAGCCTCTAGATTTTGTTTTGCAGATTTACCTTAAAAATTTATGACATTAGTGGTGTGTTTATATATAAGAATGAGTCACAAAAACTGATTAGAGAATCTTAGGTTATTGTCATGGCTTCTTGTGGAAATATCAGGAAGGAAATGTTTGTTTGTTTTGTTTTGTTTTTTTAATTTTGGGAGCTTAGTTTTGGACCCGCCACTCGCCTGTCATTATTGGCTTGTTGTCCTGCGGTGGCCTGTGTGTTGCTCTGAGGCTGGAGGCTACACCACTGGTATTTCAAATGCCAGGAAGGTCACCCATGGTGGACAGGTTTCAGCAGAGCTTCCAGACTAAAACAAACTCAGAAGAAGGAAGGGGCCATGCACTTTTCAAAGAGCTGGCCAGTGAAAACCTTATGAATAGCAATGAAATACTGATATACCACTGGAAAACTTTATGAATAGCCCTGAAACTTTGTCTGATATAGTGCCAGAAGATGAGCCCCTCAGGTTGGAAGGCACTCAAAGTATGACTGGAGAAGAGCTGCCTCTTCAAAGTAGTTGTTGTTGTTGATAGATGCCATCAAGTCATCTCCAACTCATAGCGACCCTATGCACAGCAGAATGAAACACCACAGGGCCCTGAGCCAGCTCCATGATTCTTGCTATATTTGCGCCCATCATCACTGCCACTGTGTCAATCCATCTCGTTGAGGACCTTCTCTCTCCTCTTTCATCGACCCTCCACCTTCCCAAGCATGCCATCCTTCTCCAGAGACGGTCCCTTCTGACAACATGACCAAAGTATGTGAGACCAAGTCTGGCCATTCTTGCCTCTAAGGAGCATTCTGGCTGCACTTCCTCCACGACAGATGTGTTAATACTTTTAGCAGTCCATGGTACTTTCAGCATTCTTCGCCAATACCACAGCTCAAAAGCATCAATTCTTCTTTGGTCTTCCTTATTCATTGTTTAGCTCTCACATGCATATGAGGTAATTGAAAATACCATGACTTGTGTCAGGCACACCTTAGTCCTCAAGGAGACATCTTTGCTCTTCGGTACTTGAAAGAGGTCCTTTGCAGCCAATTTGCCCAGTGCTATACTTGTCTGATGTCTTGACTGCTGCTTCCATTGACATTGATGGTAGAACCAAGTAA
>NW_006921649.1:12571818-12573088 GCF_000298275.1 Orycteropus afer afer | reverse complement strand
ACCATTTTTGAATTATCTTCAGTAAGATTTTACTTGCATGTGATATTAATGATATTGTTTGATAATTTCCACAGTCTGTGGGATCACCTTTGGAAAGAGTACAAATATGGATCCCTTCCAGTCAGTTGGCCAGGTAGCTGTCTTCCAAATCTCTTGCATAGACAGGTAAGTACCTCCAGCACTGTATTCATTTGTTGAAACATTTCAATGGGTATTCCATCAGTCCCCAGAAACTTGTTTTCACCAATTCCTTCAGTGCAGCTTCGACTTCCTCCTTCAATACCATTGGTTCTAGATCATATGCCACTTCCTGAAATGGATGAATATCTACTTTTTTGGTACAGTGACTCTGTGTATTCCTTCCATCTTCTTTTGATGCTTCTTGCATCATTCAATATTTTGCCTATAGAACCTTTCAATATTGCAACTTGAGGCTTAAATTTTTTCCTTAGTTCTTTCAGCTTGAGAAATGCCAAGCATGTTCTTCCCTTTTGGTTTTCTAACTCCAGGTCTTTGTACATTTCATTATACTAATTGGCTTTGTCTTCTTAAGCTGCTCTTTGAAATCTGTTCAGCTTTTTTATCTTGTCATTTCTTCCATTTGTTTTAGCTACTCTTTGCTCAAGGGCAAGTTTTGGAGTCTCTTCTGACATCCATTTTGGTCTTTTCTTTCTTTCTCGTATTTTTAATGACCTCTGTCTGGCTTTCTTCATGGATTATGCTCTTGATGTATCCCACAATTCTTCTGGTTTTCGGTCATTGGTGTTCAATGCATCAAATATATTTCAAAGTAGAGTCAACCTTAATGATGTGGATGGAGTAAAGCTTTCAGGACCTCCATTTGCAGATGTGGCACAACTCAAAATGGGAAGAAGCAGCTGCAAACATCCATTAATAGTAATACCATTAATATTCAGAACACGTAATATATGAAGTGTGAATCTAGGAAAACTGGAAGTTGTCAAAAATGAAATGGAACTGCAAAAACGGCAAGGAGGCCACATGTTCTGACCTTCTCTAATCCCACAAGAGGAAGGCAGAATCACTATCAATAGCTCAAGGCCTTACTGCAAGGCCAGACATACTGCCTCCCTCCAGCCCTTTCACCAACTCTTCCTCCCAAAGCACCCACCACCTCTCTCCTGGGTTCAATAATTCGCTGCAGTGGCCACACAGAACTCACAGATTACGGGGTTTATTAGGGAAGCACCAGGGTACAATTCAAGTTCAGGAAGAACACTCAGTCTCTCTCCCAGCCCACCATCTCTCA
>NW_006921649.1:12570171-12571533 GCF_000298275.1 Orycteropus afer afer | reverse complement strand
GATAACATTTACAATCAGGAGCTCCTCAGTTGCTCATTCTACCACTGAGTTTACAATGACTTATGGGTAGAAAAGCCATACTAAGTAATTTACTACACTGCAGGAACACATAAAGATTGATATCCTAGGCATTAGTGAGCTGAAATGGACTGGTTTGGGGCATTTTGAATCAGACAACCATATGATTTACTATGCCAGGAATGACAAATTAAACAGAAATGGTATAACATTTACTGTCACAAAGAATGTTTCAAGATCTATCCTGAAGTACAATGCTGTCAGTGATAGGATAATATCCATAGGCCTACAAGGAAGACCAGTTAATACTAGTATTGTTCAAATTTATGCAACAATCACAAAAGCCAAACGTGAGGAAATTTTTTTCCAACTTCTACAGTCTGAAATTGACCAAACATGCAATCAAGGTGTGTTGATTATTACTGGTGATTAGACTGCAAATGTTGGAAACAAAGAAAAATCACTAGCAGTTGGAAAATAGAGCCTTGGTGATAGAAATGACACTGGAGAGCTTATGACAGAATTTTGTAGGACCAAATATTCATTGAAAATACTTTTTTTCTACAACATAAAAGGTGGCTATACACATGGACTTCACCAGATGGAATACACAGGAATCAGATTGAGTACATCTCTGGCAAGAGGCAATGGAGAAGCTCAATATCTTCAGCCAAAACAAGTCCAGGAGCTGACTGTGGAACAAACTATCAACTGCACATGTACAAGTTCAAGTTGAAGCTGAAGACAACTAAAACAAGTTCACAAGACCTAAGATATGACCTTGATTACATCCCACCTGAATTTAGAGACCATCTAAAGAACATTTTTGTTCTTTTTGCACTGATTTGATGCACTGAATACCAATGACCAAAAACCAGATGAATTGTGGGATGACATCAAGAACATCATCCATGAAAAAAGCAAAAGTTCATTAAAAAGACAGAAAAGGAAGAAAAGACCAAAATGGATGTCAGAAGAGACTCTGAAACTTGCCCATTAATGGACAGTACCTAAAACAAATGGGAGAAGTGACAAGATAAAAGAGTGGGCACAAGACTTCAAAGAGCAGCTTGAGAAGACAAATCCAATTAGTATAATGAAATGTGGAAAGACCTGGAGTTAGAAAACCAAAAGGGAAGAACATGCTTGGCATTTCTCAAGCTGAAAGAACTGAAGGAAAAAATTCAAGCCTCAAGTTGCAATGTTGAAAGATTCTATGGACAAAATATTGAATGATGCAAGAAGCATCAAAAGAAGATGGAATACACAGAGTCACTGTACCAAAAAGAACTGGTAGATCTTCATCCATTTCAGGAAGTGGCATATGATCTAGAACCGATGGTA
>NW_006921649.1:12551491-12569521 GCF_000298275.1 Orycteropus afer afer | reverse complement strand
GACAACACTTTTTGGACACTACCAGTGTTCCAGTCAAGTGCCTTAGGCACTACACTACCAGAGATTGTGTGGATCATAACAAATTATGAATAACATTGAGAAGAATGGGAATTCCAGAACACTTACTTGTGCTCATGAAGAACCTGTACATAGACCAGGAGGCTGTCTTTCTAACAGAGCAAGGGGATACTGCATGGTTTAAGATCAGTAAAGGAGTGCATCAGGGTTGTATCCTTTCACCATGCTTACTCAATCTGTATGCTGGGAAATAATCTGAGAAGCTGGACTATATGAAGAATGGGGCATCAGGATTGGAGGAAGAGTCATTAACAATCTGTGATATGCAGATTATCCAACCTTGCTTGCTGAAAGTGAAGATGACTTGAAGCAGTTACTAATGAAGACTGAAGACTACAGACTGCAGTATGGATTACACCTCAAAATAAAGAAAATGAAAATCCTCACAACTGGACCAATAAGCGGAATCACAATACATGGAGAAAAAATAGAAGTTGTCAAATATTCCATTATATTTGGTTCCACAATCAACACCAATGAAAACAGCGGTCAAGAAATCAGACATAATGCATTGGCAAATCTGCTGCAGAAGACCTTTTTAAAGTGTGGAAGAGCAAAGATGTATCTTGGAAGACTAAGATGCACCTAACCAAGCCATGGTGTTTTCAATTTCCTCATATGCATGTGAAAGCTGGACAATGAATAAGGAAGACTGAAGAAGAGTTGATGCTTTTGAGCTGTGGTGTTGGTGAAGAATACGGAAAGTATTATGGACTGCTCTGTTCTGGAAGAAGTGCAGCTGGAATGCTCCTTGGAAGTGAGAATGGCCAGACTTTGTCTCACCTACTTTGGTCCTTCCCTGGAAAAAGATATCATGGTTGGTAAAGTGGAAGGTCAGTGAAAAAGGGAAAGGCCCTCGACGAGATGGATTAACACAGTGGCTGCCATGATGGGCTCAGGTACAGCAAGGATTGTGAGGCTGGCACAGGACTGTACAGTGTTTTGTTCTGTTGTACACAGGGTCGCTATGAGTTGGAGACAACTTGACTGCACCTAACGACAACACTTTTTGGACACTACCATATTTTTCTTAAGTCTCATACTGATAAACCAAAACAACCCAAACTCACTGCTGTCTAGTTGTTCCTACTCATAGTGACCCCTCCTTGGATTTCTGAGGCTGTATCTCTATGGAAGTAGATTACCCAGTCTTCCTTCCAAGGAGTGGCTGGTGGGTTTGAACCACCAGCCTTCTGGTTAGCAGTCAAAGACTTAGGCACTACACCCCCAGAGCTCCTAGCTCATACTGATAGATTTGAATAAAAATATATTTATATATTTAGGATAAATACATTTTTATTCAAACCTCATACTGACAGGTTTGAATAAAATTGTATTTACCCTAAAAAAAAAAAAAAAACCAAAACACACACATACACACACACACACACAAAGACTGGCCACTTAGAGGTGCCTCAGAAAACAGGCTTGGTGATTGACTTCTGAAAATTCACCTCCTTGAAAAGCCTGTGGAACCCAGTTCTACTCTGCAACAAATGGGGTTGCCATTCAGTTGGAATCAACTAAATGGCAACTGGTTTGGTTTGGTTTTGGCATAGGACCCAATCCACCTCACTGCTATCAGATCGACACAAAATGATAACAGTGGCAGCAAAGTGAGTCAGCAGCTGGGATGGAGGATGATGGTAGTCACCAAGAAGTTTCGTTTTTAATTTTTTTTTTTTAAGTTAGGAAATTAAATTTAACAAAGTTTAAAGTTAATATGCCAGAGCTGTACCTACGGACAATAGCACCTATGGCAATTAGTTATAAATTGCTAAATAATCTCTCACTTCTGGCGATGGAAAAACAATGGGGAATAGAAACTGCTCAGAGGCTACCCCCTTCCACCTCAAGTGATGCATGCGAGGGCACGTGGCAGTACCTGCCACACCCTAGATACGCCTCTATAACATGCAAATATGTCTGCAGACTCATCATAAAGCATGCAATAAATGTGTTCCAAAGTATTTTTTTTGCTCAGCCCTCCAATCCAGACAGGTTTGTAGAGGATGAGGAGGAGAGGGTGCTTTGTAGACCTTGGCCAAGGAGTCCCTGTTGTTGTTATGTGCCGTCGAGTCAGCCCCCGACTCATAGCGAGCCCTCCTTGGGTTTCCGAAGCAGTATCACTACGGAAGTAGGATTGCCCAACCTTCCTTCCCAGGAGTGGCAGGTGGGTTTGAACCGCCAGTCGTCTGGTTAGCAGGCAAGTGTCTTAGCCACTATGAGTCCCTAGGAAGCAGTAAAGAAGTCGGGAAACAGCTCCCTAAGGAGCAACGGGTGCTGCATTTTGCGCACTAGGAGGCAGCACCGCGCCAAGGAACTCGCACCGGATTCGCAGCCAGGACGTGTGTCCCAGGGCAAGTGTCCTCGTCTGCCAGGCCTCGACCTCCTCATCTGAGAAGTGGAGACAAGTGGAGCAGCCTTGCGGGAAAGTTGGGGAGCCAATTCAGTGAGCTCATGCCTGTTCGCCTTCTTGGCACTGACAACAATCAGTGGACGCTCACGAAATGCTAACTGACTTCCCATAAAAGTTCTGGGAGCCACGCGGCGCGGCACCGCAGGCCTCCAAGAGTTGGGACTTTCCCGCTGAGGGTCCTAAGTTCTCCAGAGCGCAGCCCTAGGCTCGTGGGAGCCAGGCGCCGGAGACTACAGTTTCCAGAGTGCCCTGCGGCGACGGGCGGAGTCGGAGAGCGCCCGCAGCCAATTAGGGGGTCTCGCGGCGCTGCCGGGGAGCTGCAGGTGGAGCCGCGGGCCGATGGGCGGGCGCCGGGCCGGGTCCCCGGAACGCGTCCTGGGTCTCACTGGTTGGGAGGAGGGCGCAGCGCGAGCCGGGCCAGCATTCCGGAGGCGGCCCTGGAGACAAGGCTGAGCGGGGGCGGGACCGCGGCAGTCTGTGCGGTTCCGGGTCTCTTGCCGCGGCTCAACCCAGGGCGCACTTGAACGGGTGGTGCTGGGCGAAGGGTGGGTCTGGGGAGAACCCCCGAGCTCCGCGGCGTCCCCCACCTTCCTCCTCGCGGCAGCTGAGCCACAGCCCGAGCCGGCGCCACCTCGCCCCCCGGCTCGCACGCCCCCAGCCATGGCTTTCGCCAATTTCCGTCGCATCCTGCGCCTGTCCACCTTCGAGAAGAGAAAGTCCCGCGAATATGAGCACGTCCGCCGGGACCTGGACCCCAACGAGGTGTGGGAGATCGTGGGCGAGCTGGGCGACGGCGCCTTCGGCAAGGTTTACAAGGTGAGGACGCTGAAGGCGGGTGAGCGAGCGCCCGGGGCTCGTGGAGACGCTCCGGAAGGAAGGGGCGCTGGTCCCGGGCAGCTCTGGCTACGGCTCTTCAGGGCACAGAAAGGCTGTCCCGGCCCTGAACTTAGGGTCCCGGGCTCTCTTCCCAGTGACCCTTGTTCTTTGGGGTACCTCACCCAGCCCAGCTTAGTCCCTGAAGGCTGGGCGCCCCCTCTGGGCACGGCTTCTGCCCATCAAGCTCTGTTTTGAGTACTTCCTGTGCTCAGGGCACTGCTCTCGGCGCCGCAGGGGGAGACAAAGGGGCGCCCAGCATCCGAGAGTGCACCCGAGGTACCCGCAGTAAGAAAACTGATACGAGACATACTTTTTAAGAGAGACCACCCAGATGCTGTGGGTATGCAGAGGCGACGGGGAAGCTCAGCAGCTTTGGGTGGTTTGGGGCCCTTGAAATTGGAGTGCAGGAGAAGGCACACCTGAAGATGAGCCAGAGACAGGGAGGGGGGAAGGGCAAGATGTGGCATGTAATGTCAGAAATTAAGTTAGGAAAGGTGGACTGGAGCTGTGTAGAGGCGAGATCAGAACCTCAGGAATGCTGGGCTTCGGGGATCAGATTTGACTCTGCCTCTGAGTCACAACGGGAGGATCTCCTGGTCTGTAGTCACCTCTCCCCTAGAGCAATACAGGCAGAGTGCTTTTGTGGAGAGGTGGGTGGGGCAGAGTTGATTAAATCTAGACAGCTTGCAGCAGGACTTTGTGGGTTTCTGTTCCTGAGATCGTTTTAAGTTGCTAAATTGTGTTTTGGGCCCAAATACCTACAGCCTGACTCCACCCCTTCCCAGATCTCCTTTCTCCTAGAAAATTTTTGTTTTGGAAGAATCTCCCATGCTAAGCTGGTGTATACCTGCAGGAGGATGCCTCCTTCCTAAGCCAGCCATCACCTTCTTTGGAGCCTTGGTTTGTAGGCCATCCTGACCCCACGATTGTCCTTTCAGAAAGCTGGGCTTCTCCAGACTTAGTTTCTTGGACTTGAGAATGGCCCAGTTACTCCAAGTGTGCTTGGTGGACCAGCATCATCAGTATCATCTGGGAGCATGTTAGAAATGTGCAACCTCCTAGACCCACTGACTTTGAATCTGCACTTTTACAACATCCCCAGGTGATTCCTGAGCCCTTTGGAGTTTGAGAAGCTCTGCTAGAGGCTTAGAGAGTAGGGGCAACTTTGAGGCCAGCCAGCCCCATTGGGGTGTTTCTTTTGTTCCCTTACCGTTTCCACTCTGAGCCAGCACTTCCTGTTACAGGGTGGAACCCCCACAGGAGCAAAGGTCCTATGGTTACAGAGGCTAACTTCAGTGTCCCTCACACCCCTGGCCCTTGGGCTGATTTTCTCCTCTTCTCTGCTGGAGGCTCTTCACTTATTTGAGAGCGCTAGCTCTGGTGTTGTAGTGCCTAAGGCATTTGACTACTAACCAGAAGGCTGGTGGTTCAAATCCACCAGCCACTCTGTGGAAAGAATACTGGGCAATCTACTTCTGTAAAGATTTACTGCCTTGGAAACCCAATGGGGGTCGCTATGAGTCAGAATCAACTCCATGGCAGTGAGTTAGGAGTTTTTTTGAGCATACTCTGAAGGAGTTTTGGTGGCATAGTGTCTAGGCATTTGGCTACTAACCAGAAGACTGGCAGTTCAAACCCACCAGCTGTTCAGCGGAAGGAAGATGGGGCAATCTACTTCTGTAAAGATTTAGCACCTCAGGTCGCTATGAGTTTTGTTTTTTTTTTAGTACACTGAATATTTTCTTTATCCTTCCCATAGCTGCACCTTTCCTCCTAGAGCACAAAGAAATGGTCTATGTGGATACCTGCCATATATCCTTGTCTGCCTAGGACAGAGCCTAAACCTCCAGATGTGCTCTGACCACCCTGAGAACAGCTGGACCGTTGACCAGCTCACTCCATCCTTCACTTTCTCCAGCAGATTCAGTTGGTGTTTTTAGTGTATTTTGTTGGCTCTCACTAATGTTTTTCCCTGTGACTTATTGCCAGCCAAGTTGATTCTAACTCATGGCAACCCCATGTGTGTCAGAGTAGATCTGTCCTCCACAGGGTTTTCAGTGGCTGATTTTTCAGAAGTAGGTCATCAGGCCTTCTTCTGAGGCACCTTGGGGTGGACTCGAACCTCCAGCTGTCCAGTTGGCAGCCACGCGCCTAACTATTTACACCACCCAGGAGTTCCATCTCCTTCTTCCAATTTATCCTGGCTTCATATGGTTCATTTTCTTTCAAACCTAAATGCAGAACTGTGCTTTCACACTTGTCAGATTTTTCCCTTGTTAGTTTCGAGTGTCATTTCTGCTTTCTTTTGCCCTGTTAAACTCCCATGTTACTCTGCAAGTCTTACAAAGAAGCTCATCTGATTCACAACTAATTTTATCTCCTGCTGGTTTTCCAAAACATGTGGGCCTTTTTTAATGGGAGTCCAGTTCTCAAAGCCGCCACAGCCAGTTTCTTCCCACCTTCTAACACATTTGTCAGGAGTGGACTGTCTGATTCCAGATTTTCTGGTGACAGTCTTGTAGATAGATATTCAAGGCCTAAATGTTAACAGTTTTAAGATATAGCACCCTCCCACCCTGTCTGATAAGCCTTTATCTGTGTGCCTTAGGAAAAAAAGAGGTGGTTAAGATTGATTTTGTGCAAGGTCAAGCTCATTCTCATCCGGCCCTCATGTGCTTGTAAATTGGTTACAAAAGAAATTCACTTCAGTTGTGTTTCTAGATACAAAGTAAAGCTCACAAGCTACATGGCTTCAAAATTTTCATCATTAAAACAATCTTTATTTTGAAAAAAAAAAATTACTCTGAAGACAAGGTAGAGGCGGGGAAGTGTTTGGTATAATGTTGAGTGGAAGAAGCTGCCTTAGGCAGGATGTATTTGTTGTCATGGCAACAGAGTAAAACAGGTACTCAGGCACCGAAAAGGGACAGCATTTGTGCAAGGGGTTGGGTTAGCTGGTGAGGTGATTTTTTTGCTTCTTGAAAACAGCTTTGTTTTTGATGTTACATTGTCTTTAAGCTTTTAGAAAAAGTTTATTACCTTCCTAAAACCAATATGTACTCACTAGTTTAAAATTAGGAGCTCTGGTAGGGTAGTACCTAAAGCACTTGACTGCTAACCAGGAGACTGGCGGTTCAAACCCACCAGCCACTCCTCGGAAGGAAGGTTGGGTAATCTACTTTCATAGTGATACTGCCTCGGAAACCCAAGGAGGGGTCACTATGAGTCGGGTCCGATTTGATGGCACATAACAACAAAAACAACAAGAGTTTAAAATTGGGAATATAACAAAAAATAGCAAAATTTAAAAAGAAACCTAGCTACCACTACTGACTGTTTTGACTAAGGACACAGTGGTTGGTCCTGGATAGAACAGGAGCAAAAGGTAGGACAAAACTCAAATTTCTAAAAAAAAAAACAAACCAAAAAACCACATGCCAGACTTACTGGGCTGGTAGAGACTAGAGGAACCCCTATGATACCCTTTAAACTTGAAAGTGAAGCTACTCCTGGAGGTCACCTTTCAGCCAAATAATAGATTAGCTTGTAAAATAAACAGTCCACCCATGAGTACTGTGCTTCTTTAAATAATCATCTAGATGCAACTTCACTGTCAACATTTACTCTAAAGCAAAGATGAGAAGGTAAGGGGGTGGCAGGGAGGCTAGAATAATGGAAACAGAGCAAGTAGAAAGGAAATAATGACAGTGAGAGTGTTGACACAGTGTGAAAAATGTAAGCAGTGTCACTGAGCAATATGTATAGAAATTGGTAATGGGAACCTAATTTGTTGCATACACTTTCACCAAAGATACAACCAAATTTTTAAAAAAATATCTCTCTCCATCAATTGCTGTTTACATTCAGATGCATTTACTTCCAGATGTTATAGATGTTATGGTAATTGTTTTTAATGTGGAGTTGTAACCATATGTAGCTACAGTTTTTTTTTTTTTTTAGTGCTACCTTTCATTCCTGGGAGCTCTGCTAGCATAGTGGCTAAGGCACTTGACTGCTAACCAGAAGGCTGGGGGTTCAAACCCACCAGCCACTCCTTGGAAGGAAGATGGGGCGATCTACTTCCGTAGTGATACTGCCTCGGAAACCCAAGGAGGAAACCCAAGGAGGGGTCGCTATGAGTCTGACTCAAGGGCACATAACAACAGCAACAACAACAACAACCTTTCATTCCTAAAGCCTTTGCTTGTAGTATTCTAAGTGCTTCACACTACCTTCTGGGATAACTCATTCCCCCCATTGTAATTTTATTGGATATTTAAATACTTTTCCTTGCTTTACTATTGATAAGTAATCATTTGAATGCTTACCATGTGCCAAGCACTGTGCTGAACACTTTATGGTAACACAGTTCTGCTGTAATGTGACATATGCATTCCTAAAAGTCACTGCTATGCAGAATCATGCAATAAAAACCAGAGGGCTTATTAGAGAAACGAGGTTAAGGGCCTAATGCTCAAAAACTTTGCCAGTGTCATAAGGGGGAAAAAAAAGATAGGAACCTAATAAAAACAGTAGCATGGTTATTTGTTTATTTTTTTAAAACTGTGAGTCAGTGCAAGAGCCAGGATGTTAATTTAGGTCAGTCTGATTTTAGACTCCATATTCTTTTTGTGTTTTTTTTTTTAACTATAGTAAAATATATACACATAACAAAACATTGACATGTTAACCATTTATAAATTCAGTGACATTGATTGCATTCACCATGTTGTGCAGTCATCTCAACTATCTGTTTTTCTATTTCCAACAAGTTTTTTATTGCTTCAAACAAAAGCTTAGTACCCCTTGAATAATAATTCCCTTGTCCCCCCACCAGCCACTGGCAACCACTCATAAACTTGTCTCTATGCATTTGCTTATTCTAGGTATTTCATATAAGTGGGATCAGACAGTTTTTGTCCTTTGCATCTGGCTTATTTCATTTAGTGTAATGTTTTCATGGTTCATGTCATGGCATGTACTTTGTCTTTAGAACTGAGGAATATTCTGTAGGAACCCTGGTGGCACAGTGGTTAAGCATTAGGCTTAACCAACTGAAAGGTTGGAAGTTCAAACCTGCCCTGTGCCTCTGCAGGAGAAAAAACCTTGTGATCTGTTCCTATAAAGATTATAGCCTAAGAAACCCTATGGGGCATTTCTGCTCTGTCCAGTAGCGTTGCTATGAGTTGGAATTAATTCCAGGGCATACACAACAACAACAACAATATTCCATTGTTTGACTATACCACGTTTTGTTTACCCATTCATCTGTTGATGGACTCTTGAGTTGTTTCCACCTTTTGACTATTGAGTAGCATAGTTTTACTCATGTCAAACAGATAGGAGCTCTGGTGGTGCAGTAGGTAAGATATTTGGCTGCTAACCAGAAGGTTAGTTGTGCAAACCCACTAGCTGCTGTGAGGGAGGAAGATGAGGCACTCTAATTCTGTAAAGATTTATAGCCTTGAAAACTCTTGAGGATCTCTGTGAGTTGGAATTGACTCGATGGCAGTGGGTTTTTGGTTTTTAAATGGACAGGAAAATATTTAAGTAGTATGATAAATATGGTACTTAATCTTAGAAAAGACCTGAAGTGTGTGAGTGCTGGAAGGGTTGCAGCTTATGAGTTACTGTGGAGTGGTGGCAGAGGGTTATTGGGAATTGGATGGGAAGTTGTGCCACCAAATATGGATAGTTGTTGTTGCATAGGAGGCTGATAGATGTTTGAGAGTGTGTGCGCACATGCTTGGTGTATTCCTTTAGGGCTTGGTCAGCTGGGTGTAGTTTTCAGCCTTCACCTAGTGTTTATGGCAGATAAAAACTGTACATAAGCAAACAAGATATTAGTATTATGAGAAAATTGTTCCCAAATGAGTCCTTGAATGGTGTAAAAGGTGAGAGTTTGACTGCTGTTAAAAGGTGGTAATTCACACCCCCAGGCACCTTGGAAAACAGGCCTGGCAATCTGCTTCTGAAAGGTCACAGCCTTGCAAACTTGGAGCACAGTTCTGCTCTGTACACATGAGGTCGCCGTGAGTCAGAACAGACTCTGCAGCAACTAACAACAACAGTGTATCAATGGTCATGGACAAGATTTGCGTTTTCAAAATAACCCTTGTATTATAGCAGAGCTGACTATAAGTTGATGAACAGCTTTGCTCATAATGTTCTTTCTCTATCTTAAATTATTTTTTAGGCTAGGCTCCCAGAAGGTTGTTGCTAGGTTAGTTGTTGTTGTTGTTATGTGCCATTGAGTCGGACCGACTCATGGCGACCCCTCCTTGGGTTTCCGAGGCAGTATCACTACGGAAGTAGCTTACTCCATCTTCCTTCTGAGGAGTGGCTAGGTTAGAGAGTATGCGTATTTGAGGGTAATTTTAAAAATAAAATGAGATTAGAATATAACAGCACAGTCCCCTTTGTCCCTTGTTCTTGTGGAGGGCCAGTCCCTGAAACCTCATGGACACTGGGGGAGAGGAGACCTCAAGTGCCTTCTGGAGCTGGGCTGGCTTTGTGTAGTGACTGTTGTTGACCTGCATCCTTCAAGTGTGACATCCTGCCCCCATCCCGTACCTCCCTCTGCGAGGTTTCCCCTTCACCTTTTCTCCTGCGTAATAATGTTAAAGCAGGGCTTCCACTTCCTCTGGGGGCTCTAGTGTGCCTCCCCTCCTCCGGAAAGAGATCTGCCCCCAGGCAGTAACCTTATTTCCGCCCAGCCAAGTATTTTTAAATAGAACCCATGTTATTGTGATAGGTTCCTGAAGCAGTCTTACAATGAAGTGGTCTTAGCCTTCCCAGGATGATGCCTAGTGGGTGTGTTGGGGAACTAATTTAGCATTTGCAAGTTTTGGGGCTGGCTGTAAAGAGACCAAGGCTCCGGGTGGCACAAAGTTTGCACTTAACTACTAACCTAAAGGTTGGCAGGCCAAACCCACCCAGTGGTGCTGCAGAAGAAAGGCCTGATGATCTCTGACACACGTGGGGTTGCCATGAATTAGACTCAATGGCGGTGGGTTTTATTTTTTCTCAAAGAAGCCAAGTTGAAGTGAGCTAAACAACCAGCTCCCACCCCAGCTGGACCCCAGCTCCCGTCTGATCCAGTATCTCTTGGTCCCCTGGCTTGATATTACCTAGTCTAGGGGGATATCCTCAGGAGTTGCCACCCCAGGGTCCTAGAGCAGCTCTGGTTGGTCACTCCCGGCCCCCACTGCTGGTGGCTGGGGAGGAGATTTGAGGTTTACCAGGAGCCAGTCCTGGTGGTTCCAGGGTTCCAGTCCTGGCCATTTCAACCCTAAGCAAATTGCCACCCTATCTGAGCCCCAGGCTCTTGTCTGTAAAATGGAGGGGAGAATGGAGCCTCCCCTTTGAGGCTTGGCTGTATACAAGGAGGTATGTCTCTGGCACCTGACTCCCATCCAGGAAATGCTCAGGAAACAAAAATAATTTATTATTGTTGATGCTTATGGTAACCAGTATCAGTTGCCATGGAGTCACTTCTGACTCATGGCAACTCTGTGTGTATCAGAGTAGAACTGTGCTTCACAGGGCTTTCCATGGCTGAGTTTTCAGAAGTAGATCACCAGGCCTTTCTTACAAAGGACCTCTGGATGGATTCACACCTCCAACCTTGTAGTTAGCAGCTGATCACATTAACGATTTACATCACCCAGGGGGTCGCTATGAGTTGGAACCGACTCAACAGCAGTGAGAGGGAGAGGGACTCCTTGGTATCAAACAGAAATGGTCTTGGTCCATCACCATGACTTAATGTACTAAATTTTAGTGATTATAGCTAATCCCAAATACCAGGGTTTCCTACCTCTGTACTGTTGACATTGTGGGTCCTATAATTTTTTGTCATGGGGAGTTTCCTGTGTATTATGAGATGTTTACCAGCATTTCTGCCTCTGCTTACCAAATGCCAGGAGCACCCTCTGCCCAGTTATGACAACCAAAAATGTCCCCAGATATTGCCACATGTCCTCTGGTGGGGAGGGTGGCAAAATTGCCCGCTGTTGAGCCTTATACAGATGAATGTGCTTTGATTCAATTCAGCATCAGTGTTTGTTCAATGATGGTGTGTCAAGTCTCCGCTGTGTGGTGAAAGACTTGGGCCTTGCACCCAAATATGGTCAGATTCAACTCCTGGCTGTCCCACTAACTAAGCTCTGTGATACTGAATGGGTGTCTCAGTTCTGAGCCTCAGTTTCCCCATGTGTACAGTGGGGCTGATAACAAACCCACCCCACAGAGCTCTTGTGAGAATTAAACGAGCAGGTCCCACAAAAGGCTTAGCGGCTCCTGGTCCACAGTGTGTGCTTGGGATAAGCCAGCATCTATCCTGGTGCTTTCAGTGAGCAGTGGGGAAGGAGTGAGGAGGTGCTGAACCAAATGAGAGGATTGTCGAGTACGGACGTCTGTTTCCTCTGTGGAGAGAGGGGCAGACTTCGGCCTGGCATGCTTATAGACTGGTTTGTCTGGCTCCAAATTTAAACTGATTGCCAGAACTATTATTTTGCAATCAGGAGATTTCACATAAAAGACTAGATTTCTGTCTTCTTTGGAAACATCAGATGAGCAGGTGCCTCTGACCTGCATTCCTGCAAGGTCACATCTGCTGGACCTGAGGAACAGCTGTTGGGCCAGTGCTGTCCAGTGGAAGTAGAATGTGAGATACATATGTAATTTAAAACTTTCTAGTTGTTGTTAAGGAGCTCTGGTAGCATAGTGCCTAAGGCACTTGACTGCTAACCAGAAGGCTGGCGGTTCAAACCCACCAGCCACTCCTCGGAAGGAAGGTTGGACAATCTACTTCCGTAGTGATACTGCCTTGGAAACCCAAGGAGGGGTCACTATGAGTTGGGTCGGACTAGATGGTATGTAACAACTGTTACAACAACAATAGTTGTTAATTGCTGTTCAGTCAGCTCTGACTCAAATGTTGACTCGAACAAGGTGTTGCCTGGTCTTGCACCATCTTCAGGTCATTGGTGTGCTCAATTCCATTGTTGTGGCCACTGTGTATTGTGAGTGCCTTCCAACCAAGGAACTCATCTTCTAGTACCATACTGGACAGTATTGTGTTGTGATCAGTAGGGTTTCTAGTGACTGGTTTTTAGGGTAGATTGCCAGGTCTTTCTTCCTAGTCTTACTTAGTCTAGAAGCTCTACTAAAGTCTGTCTACCATGGGTAACCTTGCTGATAATTGAAATACCAATGGCATATCTTTCAGTATCACAACAACACACAAGTCAACACAGTATGGCGTAAAATTTTCTAGTAGCCTCATTCAAAAAGGGAAAGAAAAACAGGAGAACTTAATTTTAATAGTATAATTTAGTTAACCCAGTATAACCAAAATAGTATCATATTAGCATACCAAGAATGTAGAATTAACACAATATTATATGTATATGCATGTATTTTCATACTAAGTTTTTGGAAACTGGTGTGTATTTTGCACTCACAGCCCATCTCAGTCTGGGCTAGCCGCATGGCAAGTGTTCAGTAAGCACATGTGGCCAGTGGCTACTGTATTGGACAGTGCAGATCTGGCCTCTACTGTTTGCTGCTACCCTGCCACCTCAGCCCATTTCTGTCACCCTCTCAGTGGGTTTGGGAGCTGAGCATGGCCTGTGAGGCTTGCCAGGCTAGAGCTAGAGCTGGAAGAATATTGCAGGGGCCAAGTCAAGAGGGCCTTGAATGCTAAACCAAACAATTTGCATTTGACATTTTTGACCCTGGCTAATGTCCTGCTTGCCCTAAGTCTCCTGAGACCTGTCTAGGTCAGCCAACATAGTGTTAGAAAGGGGCTAGTTTTGGACAGGGGAAGAGGCCATGGCCAGAGAGGGGGTATAACTTGCCCAAGGCCACACAATTGAGTGACACCAGAGGCAGGCTTCCTGGCTGCCCAAGGCTAGGGTGACCATGATGAGTGATGTCTGGGTCAGAGCAGCTGTGCCCTGGTGGTTAGAGCAGGTGGGTTTGGCAGGGAAGGTCAGAGCTGTGGTTGGGGCCCAGTCACAGCCCAGGGAAAGGAAGTGACTGGTAGAAGGTGACCAGCCTGAGAAGGGGATATTATATGTGGGGATGGGAAGCATGGCAGATTCTAAGGGGCCTCAGGCCTGATAGGAGGAAAGATGGCAAAGAGGGTGAGAGAGGAAGGGAAGCTCATGTTTGCTAGGGATCAGAACTAGCACAGAACTCTGGATGAGTTCCTGGAGTTCAGGCTGGCTCTGCCTCTTGCAGATTGTATAATCCTGGGAAATTTACTTATCTGTGCTTCAGTTTCTTTAGCTGCATAAAAGCAAGTAATGGTCCTACCTCATAGGGTTGTTTGAGGTTGAAATGAGACAACCTGTGTAAATCGCTTGGTCCAAACCACTACCAGTTGCCACCAAGTTCACTCTGACTCATGGTGACCCCATGTGTATCACAGTAGTGTGCCATAGATTTTTCAGTGGCTGATTGTTTGGAAATAGGTCATTAGGTCTTTCTTGCAAGGCATTTTGGGGTAGACCTTCAGCCTTTCAGTTAATAGCCAAGTGTGTTAACCATTTGTGCCCAGAACATTGTTGTTGTTATGTGTCGTTGAGTCGGACCCAGCTCTATGGAAATCTATTTCTATGGAAATAGATTGCCCAACCTTCATTCCAAAGAGCTCAAATAAATGTTAGCCATTAGAATCATGTGTGGAGCACCTACTGTGTGACTGGTACCGTTGTTTCCAAGATAAATGAGCAGGGAACAGACTTGTGCTCTTTCTGGCCTTTCTGTCATTTACTCTTCTGCTGCCCCATGAGGGGCAGGGGTTGGTATCTCCACTCCACACCTGATGAGGTGGAGGCCCAGAGAGGTACAGTGACTTGCTCAAAGCCACACAGCTTATCTACAGCACAGCCCAGATTTAAAATCAGATCTCTCTGACTAGGAGCCTGTGCCTTTTCCACTGCACAGCATAGAGGTGGGGAGATGTGGGGGCTTGTTGAAAGGAGAGGGTCAGGGTTACTTCACTGTGGTATCTCCCTGTGAGCTGTGCAGGAGTGTGACCCTTGCTCCCAGGCCTGCCTCAGTCAGCCTGAGTTCGGGGATGGCCTCTCCTGCAGAGGAAGTGGTGAAGGGGGGAGCAGGCAGGGCCAGCAGAGGAAGTGGCAGGGGAAGGGGGCGGGTTTGGGGGTGGGGAAGCTCCTGCTCCTGCCTGGGGCCCTGGTGGGTGTGGGGCTGCTGGTACCACAGTGTCCTGGGGTACGGGGTACTTCCAGAGCATCGCCATGCAGGGAGGGATATGCCACAAAAGACTCTCCCACTCTGTTCCCCTTTCCTCACCCCCTTCTTCCCCTGTCCCACTGTGTTGACCTCTCCCTCACTTCACTCACTCTTTTCTCTCCCTTCCCCTTTTTCTCTGCTTTCCCCTCTGTTGCACTTTTTCCCCCCCTTCCTTCCCCTATTTTTGTTGTCGCAGGCTGTGGAGTCAGTTCTGACTCATAGCAACCCTATAAAACTGCCCCATAGGATTTCTTAGGCTGTGATCTTCGCAGGAGTGAATCACCACGTCTTTTCTCCTTTGCAGCTGCTGAATAGGTTCATACCCTCATACCCCAGCCTTTCAGTTAGCAGCCGAGAGCTTAACCATTGCGCCACCAGGTCCCCTTTTCTCCCTCTATAGCTTGTTGATTTTTTTTTTTTTCCTAGTAGCTATACCAGAGCTAGTATTCAAGCCCTAGGACTTGAAGGTAGGGGAGTTGGCCAGTAGCCACCCTCTGTTCAGTTGTAGTGGAGGAGTGTGGGGGCCACTGAGAGACTTTGAAGGAAGTACAGCCCTTTTCTGCCTCAGGACCTTTGTATTTGCTGTTCCCTCTGTTGCCCCTTTCTGACTGTCTGTACAGCCGGCTGAATCTTATCCTCTGGGACTCAGATCAAATGTGTCCTCCTCTGAGAGCCCTTCCTTGACCACTCCTCCCTGATCATAGTGACAGCTCCCTGTTGATTTCCTTCAGAGCTCTTATTATAAACTGGGATTCCCTTGTGTGTCTCCTTGTTTATTTTCTGTCCTTCCGGGCAGATGTGAGGTTCATGAGGACAGGAAGTTATCAGTCTTTTGTGTCTCCAGCATCTGGAACAGGGCCTGCTTGTGATAGATGCTCATTTAATGTCTGCTGAGTGAATGAATAAATGAAGGCCAGAGCCCACTACCTCCCTCCCTCTAGGCCAGCCCAGCATTGGTGTTAGGAGTGCAGACCCTGGAATCAGTTCTGAGCTTTCTACTAGCTTCACCCCCTCCTTGCTGTGACCAAGTCACCTCATCTCTCTAAGCCTTAGTTTCTTGAGTTGCAAAGTGAGAATTGAAGTAGTACTGACTTCACAGAGTTGTGTAAAGATGGAGACATGACCAGCCCTTAACACTGTGTCTAGTCGGGAGGAATTGAGCTATCAACTTGACTGTGGTTATTGTGATGATTGCTTTTCTGATGGCTTCTTAAGGATTGACAAAGCAGATTCCATGAGGTCTCTGGTTCCCCCTCTTCTTGCTTGTTAACTGGAGGATTCCTTTGGGTAGATGCTGAATGGGTCAGACCAAGATTTATTGCTCTCTTCCTGTGTTATGAAGATAGACATAAGTTAGTGAAGATAAAGAGGGCCCTGTCCTAGCCTTCAAGGTCAGAGATCAGGTATGAAGGTCACAGCTCTAAGCCTAGCCAAGGTCAAAGATGCTCAGGGGTAGCTGAGGGCACTCAGGTGGTGGAAGAGCAGCGTCCATGCCCATGAAGGAGAAGCCATATTGATGCCTCACCCCCTTTGTCCTCCTTCCTGGAAAGCTCTAGCCTTTCTGGTCTGGGATGGCAGGCCCAATTCTTCACCCTTGGCAGTGGTTATCACCATCAGAGCTGGCTTTGTCACCCTGAAGCAATGACCTCCTACTCAACCCTGAGATTCTTTCTACCATTGTTTTGCATCTGGTTGAGCTCTGGTGACAGGTTGGAGAGGCCCAGGGGCTTTCTCAGTCCACTGTCTGTGTCCTTGAGCTCCGTCTCTGGGGCCGAGTTGAGGTAACCAGGAACCTTCATGAGTGAGGAGCCTGGAGTTCCAGGTGCCAGTGCCCACCTGTCCTGTCTGCATGGCTGTCCACTGCGAGTCAGCAGTGTGCTCCTTGGCACACCCCCATACCCTCTGCAAGAGCCCTGCCTCAGAGACTACTGACCTGGTCATGCTGCTCATCCATAAATCCCAGCTCAGCTACTTGGCCTTGCTGTGTGACCTTGATCAAGTGACCTCACCCCTCTGAGCTTCAGTTTCCTCATCTGCAAAATTGAATAATAGTACTTCTCACAAGTGGGACATCAGGTGTCTTTTTTTTTTATTGTGATTTGGGTGAAAATTTACAGAGCAAATTCACTTTCCGTACAGCAGTTCGCATATACTTTTGTCTCATGACATTGACCACAATTTACCACAATGCAACAGCTCCCCTCCCACTTCCTCCTGATAATTACCTCTTCCCTGTGTCCATCCCTCCATGTACTTCTGCCCCCTGAGCTGTCTCTCTGTGCATAAGCAGCCCTTCTTTCTCCCATGATTGTTCTCTACAAGGAGTATATCTACCTCAGGTAAATGTTCAACTCATATGCCTATCTTTTGTTTGACGGGAAGCCACAGGTATGGGTTCAATTCTAGACCTGAAGGGCAGCTAGGGGCCATAGTCTCAGTGGTTCCACCAGGCTCCATTGGACCAGCAAACCCATCAAGTGTCTTTTATGTCTGCATCTTATGGGGCCAGTACCCAAGGACACACAGCCAGGATGTGGCTGAACTCCTTTGAGTCCAATTTCCCATGTAAATCGTATCTAGTGTTAGTGATGGTGTATGTATGTTGGAGAAGCCGTATTGATGCCTCAGCTGCGCAGCCGGAGAGAATATATATTGGCCCTGCTGTTTGGAGGGCAGCTTGGCAACATGTAAATCCAGTCTTAGACCTTTAGAAAATGCTAGCTTTGTGTGATCAATGTAGAGTGGCCAGACAGCAAGTAATCAGACAAATCAATGATGGTCCTGCCATTCAGTGGAACAGTCTGTGGCTGGTAGAAATGATGGTGTCAGTGAGAGTTTTTTAATCTGAAGCGCTGCTCACGACATACTGTTAGATGAAAATAAAATGGCAAATCAGTATTTGCAGTTTAATCCCATTTGAGTTAAGTATAGAAGACTGTATTTGTGGAGAGAGGGACAAAAATAATGAGTGAACAGTTGTGGAGAGCTTCCTTTGGGCCCAGCCTTGTTCTAAGCGCCTTTCATGCGTATATTCACTGAATCCTCACAACAGCTCCATGAAGCCAGAACTGTTAACATCTTTATTGGACAAATGAGGAAACTGAGGGACAGAGAGTGACCCCAGGATCATACGTGTGGGACATGTTAAAGCTGGGATTGCCAAACAAATCCAGTTATATCTATACCATGAAATCCTAAGAGGAAGTTCTCCAAAATGCTAAAGGCGATTATATCTGAGATTATGGGTGGTTTTGATTTTCTTTGTGCCATTATATTCTTTTTTCCTTTTTTTTTTTTTCTTTTTATTAGGATTTGGGTGAAGATTTACAGAGTAAATTCACTTTTCATACAGCAGTTCACATATACTTTGTCTCATGTCATTGACCAAAATT
>NW_006921649.1:12540036-12541691 GCF_000298275.1 Orycteropus afer afer | reverse complement strand
AAGAAGGGCTGCTTATGCACAGGGAGACAGCTCAGGAGGCAAGAGTACATGGAGGGATGGACACTGGGAAGAGGTAACTATGGGGAGGAAGTAGGAGGGGAGCTGTTGCATTGTGGTAAACTGTGGTCAATGTCATGAGACAGTGTATGTGACCTGCTGTATGGAAAGTGAATTTGCTCTGTAAATCTTCACCCAAATTACAATAATAATAATAATAATAAAACATTGATCTACATCCTACTTTGGTGAGTAGTGACTGGAGTCTTAAAGATTTCAAGCGGCCATCTAGATGCAATGATGGGTCTCTCCTCATCTGGAGCAAAGAAGAATGAATGAAAAAAACACTTGGAAACAATTAGTCCAAGAGACTAGTGACCATGTGAATCTCAGCCTACCTGATCCTGAGATCAGAAGAACTACATGGTACCCAGCAGCCACTGTCAGCCATTTGGAAAGGTTATCAAATAGAAGATCCTGGATACAAGGGGAGGAAAATGTGGAAGAAAACTCAAAGTCATAAAAAAAACCCAGGGTTACTGGTCTCATAAAGACTGGTGAGACACCTGAGACTATGGCCCCTAGTTACTCTTTGGGCCTGGAATTGAATTCACTCCCATGGCTTCCAGCCAAACAATAGACAGACATATAAGGTGAACATTTATACCAGGTAGTTTCGCTCCTTAGAATAATCAACCATGGGAGATCAGAAGGGCAGTGTTTGCACAGGGAGATAGCACAGAGGGCAGGAATTCATGGGAAAGAAGGACACAGGGAAAAAGTAACCACAGGGAGGAAATGGGAAAAGAACTGTTACATTAATGGGATTGAAATCAATGTCATGAAGTAAAATGTGTATGAACTATTGTATAGAAAATGAATTTTCTCTGTAAACTTTCACACAAATCATAATAAATAAATAAACTGAAAAACTAAAACAAATCAGCCATTGAAAACCCTATGGGACACAGTTCTACTCTGACACACATGGGGTCATCATGAATTAGGGATGACAGGACAGCAACTGGTAGTGGCAATGGTAGAGTTGAAAAAAACATCTTTGCTGATAACTTTAGCAAAAATACAAAACAAAAACAAAATAACCACCCAGGTAAGCCCTGTTGGCATGGCTTAGGCCACATGCCTGCTCCTGAACCAGTGACTGTCACTGAGTTTCAGTACTTAGATTGATCTGGACTGTGTGCCTGGAGCTGGAGTGAAGTCGCTCCTCATGAATCCCTTGGCCTGAGAGTGAAGGAAATGTGGTTCTTGAAGGAAATAGAGTTTTGAGTCCACAAGGGGGATATAAGGAGCTCTGGTAGCATAGTACCTAAGGCACTTGACTGCTAACCAGGAGGCTGGCGGTTCAAACCCACCAACCACTCCTTGGAAGGAAGGTTGAGCAATCCTACTTCCGTAGTGATACTGCCTTGGAAAACCAAGGAGGGGTCGCTAGGAGTCGGGGCCGACTCGATGGCAAATAACAACAACAACAAGGGGGATATAAAGTGGCCAGGGCTCTTGTCGCCCCCCTCAGGATTCATTTCCAGGCAGCTACCAGACCTGAGGTAAGCACTGTCCTTGGGGACAGGCCCCGCAGGCCCTCTGCTCTTGTGTTCTTATTTACTTTTCTTGAGGTAGGTATTCTTTTTAAAAAA
>NW_006921649.1:12534898-12539936 GCF_000298275.1 Orycteropus afer afer | reverse complement strand
CTTTAGCATTGCATAGTATTCCATTGTGTGAATGTACCAAAGTTTGGTTATCCATTCCTCAGTTGTTGGACATCTAGGTTGTTTCCAAGTTTTGTGTGCCATTATATTCTTAAGATTTTCTTTAATGAGTATGTGTTACTTAAAAAAAAATAAATAAACAACTCATGGCATCCCCACAGATGTCAGAGTCGAACTTTGCTCTGTGGGGTTTTAATAGCTGATTTTTCAAAAGTAGATCACCAGGCCTTTCTTCTGAGGTACCTCTGGGTGAGATTGAACAACCGTCTTTCAGTTAGTAGTTGAATACTTACCTGTTTTATCACACCCATGAACTCCTGTGTTACTTTTAGAATCATGAAAAGCAGAACAAAAAGTTCTGGTTACCCAAAAATTAGGGCCAGCCTTAACTCTTCTGAGTTTGGAAAACCAGGCAGATAACAGGACACATTTCCCAAGATTAAGTGAGGTAAAGTGTATAAGGTGTCTTATTGGTGTGGAGGTCATAGGAGCCATTGATAACTGTGTTTCCTTTATCTCTTCTTTTTTCTCAGAATTCTTGGGTCACCCTGCTGACCATAAAACCCAAAACCAAAGCTGTTGCTGTTGATTCTGACTCTTGACCCAACCGCTTGTGCTACAGAGTAGAACTGTACTTCATAGGGTTTTTTTGGTTGTAATCTTTATGGAAGCAGATCACCAGTCTTTCTGTGCCGCCATTGGGTAGGTTCAAACCACCATCTTTTAGGTTAGTAGTCAAATGCAACCGTTTGTACCACCTAGGGGCCTCTTTTTGACTACAAACACCTTCATAACTCAGCAGTGAGTCCTGTGGGTCATAAAGGAGCCTGGTAAAGCTCAGAACCATGGCCCTGAGGAGGTGGAGCCCACTGTCACCTTCCCCACCTCCTTTATCAGTGATATGCTGGGTGGATTTCCCTTCACTTTTAAAGAACTGGGATCTGAAGGCTCCCACATCCCCCGCCAAGTTGGACAGGTTGCCCAGGTTTTTGGCCAGGCTACGGCTGGGGATTCTTGGGGCCAATCCTGTTTGGGTTTAGTTTTGTATTTGCTGGCCCAGAAAGACTTTTGCAGCTCAGCTGTGCCAGAAAGGCTGGGCAGGCTTCTCCACCCCAAGGGACTAGGTATTAAATGCTCCTGTCTGGAGGCCGTGTCGCTCCTCTGCTTTTGTGCTGCATAATCTTTGCCATTCTTAAGTGTCACTTGTTCTGAAACTCAGCTGTCTCAGTTGTTGTTGAGCTGAAACTTGGCACGGAGATTATTGATCTGGAAAGGGTTTCTCTCTACTTGGCAGGATTGGTTAACTATGAGCATCCTGGCCCCAGTCAAAAGCTTTGGCTTCTCCAAGATAAAGAAGTGCCTACCATCTTTCAAAACTAGGGATTCAGAAATCTAAATATGGTGGGGAGTAGATTGATTTCTTGTCATTCTCTTTTCTCCTCTTAGGTGGTGGAGTTCTCTCTGCAGAGAGGTACACATGACCATTCATTCATTCGCTATTTAAAAATACTTTATTGAGTGTGTACTATGAGTAGACCAAATAATAGACATACTGGTGAACAAGATGAGCGTGGTTTCAGGCTTTTGAAACCAACCAACCAAAACAACACACACACAGTCTTGAGGAAGAACAGTAACAACTGATCTTCTGGACTTCCTCGTGTGCCTTTGTCATTGTCCATGTCTCCATTAGGAAAGTAAGGCCTAGTTTCTGGGCATTCCCATGGCACTTAGCTGTTAGAGCCTGGACTTGAACCTAGGTCTTTTTATTTCAAATCATATGATATTTCTATTCTACAAATCATTTGGTGGAAATTGTTCATTTCTAAATTTGTCAAGATGGGCCTTAAGATGGAGTGGAGTAGGTAACTTTCTTGGCTATAATATTGAGGGAGGAGAGAGGCTGGTGTTCATAGAACAAGGTTGGCTCTAGTGCTTTATGGGAAAAGAGAAAAACTTGAGGATTGTCCGCTCCTTGGACATACCCCGTCTCTCACATGCATCTAGTCTCTCATTCACCCATTGATCCTCCAATCATCCATCCATCTATCCATCCACCCAACTGCCTGTTCAACCTCTCTTCTGTTTACCTGTCCATCCATCTACTCTTCCATTCATCTATCCACTTACCTTCCCATTCTTTCATCTTCCCAGCCATCCATCCACCAACCGATTCACCCATTTTCCCACCTACCTACCCACCCAACCTTTCTCTCATTTACCCATTCACCCACCCACCCACTTTCCCATTCATTTCTCTACCTATCTACCCATCCATCCACCAACCCACTCACCCATCTTCCCAGCCATCCATCCAACTATCCACTCATCCTCCCATCTACCCTGCCACCCACCCATTTATACACTCACCCATCTTTCCTACCTACCCATCTATTCTTCTATCTTCCCATCCACTCAACTTTCTGCCATTCCATTCTCCACTGGCTATTCTGTGCCAGGCTCTGTGGGCTTGTTGTTATGTGCTGTCGAGTTGGACCTGACTCACAGCGACCCCTCCTTGGGTTTCCAAGGTAGTATCACTACGGAAGTAGATTGCCCAACCTTAAATCAGTCATGGCTTAGCCTTTCAGGAGCTCACAGCCTGGCTTGAGAGAGAGAAAAGCTGTGAACACCAATGATTATGGCACCAGGCAGTCTGTGATGAAAGCCTTAATAAGGTGTGAAGAAATTCTAGTAGGGAGGGGGGTAGGGTTCTGGGGAAGACTTCATGGAGCAGGCTGTGATTGAGGTAGACTTTGTGGAGTGGTTAAATCCAGGTATGGGAAAGGCATTCCAGGTAGAAGAAGGAGCATGAAGAAAGGCACAGAAGTGGGAAGCCTGGTAGACTCATCAGGGGCCGAATACAGGGGAGTAGTGGAATCCTGTAAAAGTGGTCAGGAAGAAGATCATGAGGGCTGTGGAAGTTGCCTAGGAGTTTGGGCTTTGTCTTGTCAGCAGTGGAGAGCCTTTGAAGGTTTGCCATAGAGGGTTTCTTGTTGGAGGCAATGGAGGAGGAGGTGGGTAAGAAGACTGGTGCACAGAACAACTGGGTGGAGACCCCTGGAGATGTTATTCCATTGGGCTACTGAAGAGGAAAGAGCAATGGGCAGAGAGCCAGACCTGAGTTCAAGTCTTGCTGCCACTGCATGCCTATATGACCTCAGACAAGTAACTTTTTCTACCTGGGTCTTCATTTTCTCTTCAATAGGAGGCCAGGAGGTAGCAAGCCCATCTATGCCAGAGAAAGGCAGGGTGCTCACTACTCTGCCTGATATTGCAGGAGGCCTTACAGACCTCTTTCATCCCAAGGCCCACAATGATCCAAACCTCCATAGGTCAGGTCCATGTACATATGGCACCACTCATAGCCTGGCTCATGCATGCCAGCCAGAGGTGTTAGTGGAGTCTTGAACCCCAGCCCACATTGTCCGCTCTGAATGTGTATGTTGCCCTCAGACCACCCTCCTTGAATTCATGCTGAGCCTTTCCCCTGCACATAGCTGTTCTGCTGTGACCCTGCCCCCCTCTGGCCAGATTTCCTTTCTTGTTAATAGGGTAAGAAGCCCTTCCCATGATTGCCAGCAGTTGTCAGCTTGCGAAGATTAAATATATTCAGGTAGCTGTATATTCTGTGAGAAGCAGACCAAGCCCCTCTTTGATCCCAGTTCCCCGCTTGGTTCCAGTGGCCTGAGCTGTGTTTGACACATGCTTGGCAGAGCCATCCAAAAGAAAGAGGATGGGGAAAATAGAAACCTTTAGCCTTGACTGCTCTATTCTTTGGCACCAGCCCACACGACCAGGCTATTCATTTGACAGGTCAGCTGGGAGCCTTCCCTCACACCCAGCTGCCCAGCCAGGTTGCTAGGAGACCTCAGTAGCAAATGATTGCCTGGTAAGATTCCTCAATCCACTTTGCACTGTGTCATTTTCCTTCCTTGTAAAAAGAAATAGGTGTTCTGAGGCTGGGTCTGGCACACTGAGGTGAGTTTGAGATGCTCCCTCACCTCTGTGACCACCATCTTCCTGTCAGTTCATCCTACTAGTGTTGGCTTGCATGTTTCTGTGACACTGGAAGCTATGCTTCCAGTATTTCAAATACCAGCAGGGTCATGTATGGTGGACAGGTGTCAGTGGAGCTTCCCAACTAAGACAGAATAGGAGGAAAGGCTTGGTGATCTGTTTCTTAAAAATCAGCTATTCAAAAAGTGAGTGACCAACACAATAACACTAAGGAAAAGGAAGACACAGAGAGGTGCCTGAGAGGTACAGACAACAAAGATAAACACTTTTACATATACAATGCTGCATTATCAGTAATAACAAACATTAATCTGTGGGTAGATACATAGGTAGACAGGTTAAATATCAGGTATGTCTAGGTAAAATGAGATACATCCATGACCATATATAAGTTTGGCAGATGATATTTCTACATATGTATTTGTATGTGTTATATGAATGTCCCTGTATATAATAGAGCTAATGGGGCAAAGTTATGATAACTTCATAGCCAGACACCCTGAAGGAATGAGTAACTGGGCCCATGGGCTTGGGACTATGGTTGAGGGGGAAATCAGCTCAATTGGCGTAACATACTACACAAAAACATTGATCTAGGCGAACATAATGGGTTCCGGTAAGATGGCGGACTAGACAGAAAGACTGCACAGACCCTCTTCAACAAGGAAAAGGGAAATCAATTAACACAGATGCAGAAGATAATCCTGGACCCCTGAGCCTTGAAGAGAAGGATATAGAAGTGGACTAAACCTCAACTAGCAGAAGAATTTGCATGAAAACACCAAAAAAGAAGACAGACGGAGCTGTGGTCTGGCAGCGATCCTGAGTGATCCTGAAGGCATGGCACAGACAATTTGGAGATTCCCGAGTGGTGGTAGGACCTAAGAATTAACCTAAAAATCAGCCCTGCTAGCCAGGGACTGCACGAAGGACTGCTCTGGTGGCTGGGGAATAAACAGAGAAGGTGAAGAGAAGGGCGGGCTGAGCTGTGGACTTTTGC
>NW_006921649.1:12514754-12530332 GCF_000298275.1 Orycteropus afer afer | reverse complement strand
TGTAACAGCTCTCTTCCCACTTTCTCCCCATAGTTACTGCTTCCCTGTGTCCTTCCCTCCCATGCATTTCTGCCCCCTGAACTGTCTCCTTGTGCAAACACTGCCCTTCTGTTCTCCTGTGAATGATCACTCCAAGCAGTGTACCTACCTGATGTAAATGTTCAACTCATATGCCTGTCTATTGTTTGGCTGGAGGCCACAGGAGAGAGTTCAGTTCCAGACCTGAAGGGTAACTAGGGCCATAGTCTCGGGGGTCTCATCAGCTTCTCTCAGACCAATAGACTTGGTCTTTTCTTTCTTTTCCCCTCTCAGGATTTTGAGTTTTGTTCCACATTGTTCTCCCACGCAATCCAGGATCTCCTGGATTCTTCTCCGAGTGGTTGACAGTGGTAGCCAGGCACCATCTAGTTCTTCTGGTCTCATGGTTCTATAGCCTGAGGATCGCATGGTCTACCCATCTCTTGGACTAATTGTTTCCATGTGTCTTTGGTTTTCTTCATTCTTCTTTGCTCTGGACGAGGAGAGACCCATCGTTGCACCTAGATGGCTGCTTGCAAACTTTTAAGACCCCAGTCTCTACTCACCAAAAACAATGTTTTTATGTAGTATGTTATGCTAGTTGACCTTGATGTCCCCTGCAACAATGGTCCCAAGCCTGCAGGTCCAACTACTTGCTCCCTCAGGGTAGCTGGCTGTGGCCAAGAAGCCACCACAACCTTGTCCCTTGTCCGCTCTACTATACACCTGGACATTCTTACAGCACATTCAAATATGCATGTAGAAACAGCATCTGCCAATCCTGTACATGGTCATGGGCACACTACCCCCTGAGGCAGGTGGTGGTCTTCTGTTTCACAAATGAGACAGCTGCCACAGAGATAGATCTTGGTTTCTGTGTTTACCTCTGTGGACTCAATTTCCTTATCTACAGAGTGAAGACTGGGGAGTAGGGTTTAGTGGGGTGGCTAACGGTCTTCCTGTTTCCTGAATTCTGTGATACCAGCTTTTTCCCGAGAGGAGGAGGGAGGGCTGCAGCAATCTGCTTGTAGTCAGGAGGGAAGGGGAGGACCTGGAGGCTGTTTCCTGATGGTCTCTGTGTTGCTGTTGGGAAGCCCCCAGCCCCTGACTGGGCTGGCTGGGCCCCTTGGGTGGGACAAGACTCCTGGCTGGGAGGGTTATCCCCACCTCCTCCTGGCTGGGCCCTGTATGGACACAAGGGGGAGGATTGTTCCCACAGAGTCCAGAGAACACAAGTGGCCACTGTGTGTTGGCTCTTGAGGGTGTAGGCTGAGGCGTTAGTCACTGCCGGCCAGCCCTGTGGATTAGGCCTGGCTCCCCCACCCTTTGCTGGACCTCAGCCTTGTCTCGGCCAGTGGGAGAGACAGACGTCACAGACACAGACAGCCATTTGTTCTTTATGCCACTCCTTGGGTATTGACTCCCACATGCCCTATCTACTTGGACCACCCTTAGCTTTCCAGGACCCAACTCCTCCCCAAGACATCTTCATATCAGAGCATGGAGAGAGGTGGGCATCATTTTCCCAAAGAGAGAAACTGAGGCCTAGGCAGGATCTTTGCAGAATTTATAGGCACATATGGGAAAGCGGTCAGGTACAGGGAGTTTGAAGATGTACAGGTCTAAATTCATATCCCACTCCTGTCACTTATCTGCTGTGTAACCTTGGGCAAGTGACTTTACCTCTTTGAACATCAGTTTTCTTATTTAAAAAAAAAAAAAAAAATGCTGTGGAATTGACTGAAGTCATTGTGTCCCTGTGTGTGTCAGTGTATAACTGCTTCATAGGGTTTTCATTGACTGATTTTTCTACTGGAATACTTCTGGGTGTACTATAACCACTAATTCTTCAGTTAGCAGCCAAGTGCATTAACTGTATCACCCAGGGACTCCTTATATATAAAATGGGGTTCCTAATAGTACTGCTTTCACAGAGTTGTAAAAAAGAATTGGAAAAATTAATCAAAGGGATCAAATTATGTCCTCTTGTGCCCTCTCTTGTCCTACTGCGTGAGTTAGGTTCATTTTCAGACTTCCCTTGTTGGTACCATGGCCACCAGCAGCTCCCAGTTACCTGCCTTCCTGGTGGAGGCTAGCAGTAGAGGAAGGCTGGCCGCCATCTTAGCAGTCTTAGCAAGTGTTCTGATGGTGTGTTTCATTGGCTGACTTGATCATATGCCTCTTCCTGAACCTGTCACTGTAGCCATAGGGAATTCAGTGCTTGATTGGCCAGGATGAGTCACTACTCATTTCTAGATATGGTAGTAGAAGCAGCTCCCTTGCCTCATTTAAAAAAAAAAAAAAAAAATCACTGCTGTGGAGGCGAATTGACTCATAGTGACCCCTCCTTGGGTTTCCTAGGCGGTATCTCTACAGAAGAAGATTGCCCGATCTTCCTTCTTGGGAGTGGGGGTGGGTTTGAACCACCTACCTTCTGATTAGCAGTCAAATGCCTTAGGCACTACGCCACCAGAGCTCCTCTCTTGCCCCATAGGAACTGAGAATGAGGTTTGGTTGTTTCCACTGAAGAAGAATCAGGGAGGGTACATTATGTTAAGGAAAGAAATGATTCACACAGGCAGGTTCTCCCCCTAGGCAAAAACTACCTTGCTCACTAGAAAAGTACCTCACACATACTATGGGCTCAGTAAATAATGACTGCCACCACTCATCTGTCAATGTCGTACTGTGGTGGCTTGCACTGTGGTGGCTTACACTGTGGTGGCTTGTACGTTGCTTGTTGCTGTGATCCTGGAAGCTATGCCAGTGGTGTTTCAAATACCAGCAGGATCAGCCATAGTGAACAGGTTTCAGCCGAGCTTCCAGACTAAGACAGACTAGGAAGAAAGGCCTGGTGATCTACTTCTGAAAATCAGCCAATGAAAACCCTAAGGATCATATAGAATATGATTAATATAGTGCTGGGAGTTACACTTCCTAGGTTGGAAGGCATCCAAAATACACAGTGGCTACAACAATGGACTTGAGCATATCAATACTCATGAAAATGGCACAGGACCAGCACAGGAAAAGGCAACATTTCTTTCTGTTGTACATGGGGCTGCCTGTGAATCAAAGCTTATTCTACTGCAACTCACAACAAAATGAACGAATAGGGAATAAGCTGATTCCTAGCAGCCTGGTATAGTGAGGAGAACACTAGACTGAGTCAGAGGAGCACTGCAGCTCACTGTCTTGGGTCCAGATACCTTCCAAGCCTCTGTCTTCCCATTTGGTAAATGGGTATGATAGATAACACCTGCCTTAATGGCTTTTGGCCTGATTAAATTCTGGCAGCTGAGCACCCCGCAGCTGCCAAGCCCTCTGTCCATGTGGGTGGTTACTATTCTCTTTAAGGGAGAAGAGCAGGGACTGATGAGCTCTGGCCAAGAAGTGGCTGATAGGAAGTGATTTGGAGCTCTGGCTCTTTCAGTTAGGCAGGGTTGTGTTGGGATCTAGCCTTTACCATCCACTTACTGTGTGACCTGAGGCAAGTTGCCTGGCCTCTTTGAATCTCCATTTCTTATCTGTAAATTAAAACAACAACAACAACAAAATCCGCTGGCATTGAATTGATTCTGAGTCATGGCAGCCCAGTGTGTTACGGAGTGGAATTGCTCCGTGGGTTTTTTTTAAATCTTTATGGAAGCAGATCACCGGACCATTCTTCAGTAGTGCTGCTGGGTGAGTTCCAACCACCAGCTTTTCAGTTAATGTTGAGTTCAAACTGCTTGCACTAACCAGGGAGCTTTCATCTGTAAATTTGGCATGATAATATTTGTCCCCAAAGGCTTGATTAAGGAAACAATGAGAAATTCTGTGTGAGGCCTGACATGCCACCCGTGAGGGCTCTGTCACTGTTAGCTGCTTTTATCATCAGTGATGATCACATCTTCTGTGGCTTCAAGGAGATGAATTGCTGCCTTAACTAGGCTATGAAAGAATGTAATTTTGGCCAAGTACCTTTCTTTTCTCTTTTTTAATAGTGATAAAATACACTTTTATTTACTTTGTGGTTGAGTCAGAGGGGCATAAAATCATTGCTAAAGTAGCTATCAGGCAGGCAGGAAGATAATTTCTAAGTCCATTTACCCTGGAGTTTTATATAAACAAAGAGAAAAAGGTCATAATGTTTTTATGCAATACATGCTTGGTTTTTTAACAATTATGCCATATAGCAGAAGAAATTAAGCAATGCTATACTTGCAATCCATAGAAAGCACCAACATTTTGGGTTGTACATAATTAAATCTCTCAAACACTTTACAAAATACTATAGTAGCCAATACATTGAGGCATGTGTTAGGTAGACAGAGGAATGCAGTCCAGAAGAGAAAAAAGAAAATCACCAGGGAACTACTCAATGTCTTTAAAATTACTGAGCAAGAAAAACAACATTGAACTTCACATACTGATTTTACACACCTTCTATGCAGTACTTTGACTTAAATCTAAGAGGTGCATGGTCACCTTTGATAACTTTTCCTCTGGATTTTATCTGCGAGTAAACCAAACCAAACTCACTGCCAGTGAGTCAATTCCGACTCCTATCGGCCCCCATTAGGTTTCTGAGGTGGTAAATCTTTATGGAAGTAGATTGCCCCATCTTCCTTCCGTGGAGAAGCTGGTGGGTTTGAACCATCAACCTGGTTAGCAGTCAAATGCCTTAGGCACTGCGCCACCAGAGCTCGTTATCTAGGAGTAGCCTTTTGGCACTTTTATACTGATGTCACCATTGTCAGTATTTCTTGGGATCTCAGGAAGATTCATGTTCTTTATAGCTGATACAGCACAGGCTGGAGCTCCTGCTGAGCCAGCCTCAGAGTTCTCCAATTTATTTTGTGTATCAGTTTGTGTAAGAATCTCATTCATGTCAGTCTCCAATTCCCTCCATCACCAATGCTGCAAGAATATTGTGAACCATGTCTATGTGGAAAATTAAATCTAGTTGACACACATTTTCAAAACACTTGTCTAATGTTTCCACAAATACGTGAATTAGATCTAAAACGCCACGTTCCTTTTCAGAAGAATCCCTACAGAAGACAAAGTATAATGTCATATAATGTCTATACATTAGTTTGTTGTCAGATCCTCCTAGTAACAATCCTCCTTTTAGGAAAGTATTGTATTTTTATGCAAACAATGGGCACATTATGCAGAATTCCCTTGCATGTTAATTTCCTATGCATCTGTGTGCACTTATTTATGTGAGCACGTTTATGTGAAAATATGGTACAAACATTGTCATATCTCTTAGATAACCAATCAAATGTCTCCGTGATGATTAGTTGTCATGTATCTTCACTGTCAGGCTGGTAGAGTTGGGAGACCCATGGCTTCCTGTGGTTAGTGAAGGGTTAGCATTGCCTTGATTATGGCTGGGGCAGCCAACTAGGTGGGCACGTGAGGCCAAGGTAGAGGTGAGCTCTTCTCTGGATCTTGCTAGCAAGTCACTTTCTGGTCCACATTTTCTGCTCATCCTGTTCTGGCTGGCTCTAGGCTCTGTGAAATCTGAGCAAGGGGGCTAGACAGTGGGCTCTTCACTGTTGATGTTGGCGTGATGCTGGCACCCGTTGGGAGCCCAGGCTGTGGTCAGTGCTTCCCTTCATGGTATGGGCAAGGCAGGCCTTGTGTACTCTTGGCAAATTCTCTCCACCCGGGCCTCCCTCACTTCCAGGAATAAATGGCCCTTTTCAGGAAACCCTGGGAGGAGCTCTGGTGGCATAGTGCCTAAGGCATTTGACTGTTAACCAGAAGGTTGATGATCAAACCCACTCTGGGGATGGAAGACAGGGTAATCCACTTCCATAAAGATTTACCACCTCGGAAACCCAGTGGGGGTCGCTATGAGTTGGAATTGACTCGATGGCAACGAGTTTTGTTTTTTTTTTTTTTAATTCGTTCAGGAAACCCAGGAAAAGATGACATACAGCCTACTTTTCTTTCTCAGCTTTTAGGAGTGGAAGGGCAGGGATGGCCTTTGCCTAGCTGAGCTCTGCTGTAGCTGAGGCTGGGGGCAGTGCGGTCAAGGTGGTTGCCTTGGTCACCTAGCCTTAGCTCTGATCTACCCTCTCTCCTCCACCTTCCTCTCCTCAAGGGAGAAGAGCGGGCCTTAACCTCTCTTCTGGGTTTGGGAAGGAGGAGTTGGGAGATGGTGAGCAGCAGTCCACTTACACAAGTGTGAATGGTTCTTTTTTAAAAAAAATCAGAAAAGATACTCATTTCCACATAATTTTTCTTCACGTTTCTCAATATTAATTTTTAAAATTGTGAACATATATACCACAAAACCTTCAGAAAGGTGCTTTATTTTTAACGGTCCTCTGTTGGGGACAGAAAAAAATCAACTTTATAAGAAATGAAAAGGCAGGTCCATATTCAGTTAAATGTGTGTGTGTGTGTGCCTGTGTGTGAGTGCTGGAGAGAGTGAGTGTGATTGATAATTTGGTGGGTTTCTGAGGCATTCAGAACAAGCTTTCAGACTGATTGTGGGGAAGGACCCCATGGTGGTAGGTGGTGCAGCTGAATGAGCAGGGTGAATTCTAGGACAAGGACTGGCCCCAGGCAGTGTCCCTCCCCTGAACTGGACTCTTGGGCCAGATGTGGGAGGTTTCTTAGACTCCAGCTTGGAAGGGACTTGGATGTAGGAAGAATGTGACTGCTGGGTGAGCAGACCTAGGAGTGGACTGCCAGCACTCCAAATCAGCCCTGCAACCTGGCTGGCTGGGTGGCTCTGCCTCAGTCTCCTCTTCTGTGGGGGAGAGAACAGCACCTATGTCTGGGGATTGTTAAGAAGATAAATGAGTTTACATGTAAGAAGGAAGCATGCAGAGTGAGTCCTGGACAGACAGGGAAACTTGTTATCACTGTTGTAGGGCCTGGGGGCTTTGCAGCTCAATTAACAAACATTTAGCTCAATGAAGAGTAAGTTCACAAAAGAAAAAAAAAAAAGCAAATGAACGTAAAAATTGTCTTTGTGCGTAGCTCTCTCAACATCACTTCCAGAGGTCTCCCTGTGCTCTGCTCCCATGTGGTCAGGTGCCCCCTCCCAGCCCCCACAGCCCCCACAGCCCCCATCAAGAGCATGCTCTCTCAGGCAGTATGGGGTATGTCTCCCGTTAAACTTGGAGCTGTGTGAGTCCAGGGAGCAGCCTGATCTCTCTTTCATGGGTACCCATGGGCATCCTGTGTAGGTCTAGCTGTCAGTGCTCTTAAATGTGGGTTGGCAGCTGTGGTGTAGTAAGTTACTTAGTGTGGCTTTTCTACCCATAAGTCTTTGTAAACTCCAAGGTGGGATTTTCTATGAGCAACTGAGGAGCTCCTGATCGCTGAAGTTGTCCACCTGGAGTATTTCTGTTGGGAGTGGCACAAAACAATGTTCTGGGAGGTGCCCACTCTCTCTCAGGTGCTTAGAGTTCTGATGCTATGATTGGCTAGTTTGACCACCCGGCTGGGCTCAAAAGGAGGCCTCCTGGAGGCAGTACTCTCTCTGACTGCGGGTTGAGGAAGACGTGCTGCTGAAAGAGACGCGCCCCTGAAAGAGACACACGTTGCTGGGAAAGAGACGCAAGAGACACGCATTGCTGAGTGAGACACCGAGGGACCAGCACTGCTGGGAAAGAGACTGTGAGAGACTGCTGGCTGAGGGACGGTGGGCTGGGAGAGAGACTGAGCATTTTTCCTGAACTCGAATTGTAGCCTGGTGCTTCCCTAATAAACCCCGTAATCCATGAGTTCTGTGTGGCCACTGCAGCGAATTATCAAACCCAGAGGAGAGGTGGTGGGTGCTTTGGGAGGAACGATTGGTGAAAGGGCTGGAGGGAGGCAGCATGTTTGGCCTTGCAGTAATAGGCCTTGGGTTACTGCTGGTAATCCTGTCTTCCTCTTGTGGGATTACAGGAGGTCAGAACATGTGGCCTCCATGTCGTTTTTGTAGCAACTTATCTGGTCTGTGGCCGCTGCTGCAATCAGGCAGGTCCTTGGCTCATGGGGTCCTGTTCACCACAGAACAAAATGTTGCCAATTCCTGCCCCATCCTCGTGGTCGGCTGTGGATTGGACGGACCAGTGTGAGCCATAGGGTTTTCTTTGGCTGATTTTCAGAAGTAGGTAGCCAGGCCTTCCTTCCTAGTCCATTTTTAATCTGGAAGCTCTGCTGAAACCTGGCCTAGAAGCTTCTAAATTCTGGAGCATATAGGGCAGCCTTGTACAGGAGTGGTAAGTGCATAAGTATTTGAAGTTAGAAAACCCAGATTGAAATTCTGCTGACTTCCCCTCTCTAAGCCTTGGCTTCCTCACCTATTATTGTTAGTTGCTGTTAAGTCAGTTCTGACTCATGGTGACCTCATGTACAAAAGAACAAAAACACTGACTGGTCCTGCAGCATCTTCGCAATTACTGGTATGTTTGTGTCCATTGTTGCAGCCACTGTGTCAGCCCATCTCTTGAGGGTCCCCGTCACTGCCCTCCACTTTACCAAACGTGAGATATCCTTCTCCACTGATCAGTCCCTCCTGATGATGGATCCAAAGTGAATGAGTTCAGGTCTCGGATAATAATTTGTGATCTATAGAGTTTTGGGGTTTTTTTTTTAACTATTTTATTGTGCTTCAGGTGAAAATTTACATGGCAAATTAGTTTTCCAATCAGTAATTCATACACAAATTGTTCTGTGACATTGGTTGCAACCCCTGCAACGTATCAGCACTCTCCTCATCTCCTTCCTAGGTTCCCTGTTTCCATTCATCTGGTTTCCCTGTCGCTCCTGCCTTCTTATCTTTGGTTTTGGGCAAAAGTTGCACTTTTGGTCTGGTAGCATAGTGCCTAAGGCATTTGACTGTTAATCAGAAGTCTGGCGGTTCAAACCCACCAGCCCCTCCTCGGAAGGAAGTTTGGGCAATCTACTTCCGTAGTGATACTACCTTGGAAACCCAAGGAGGGGTGGCTGTGAGTCAGGGCCGACTCAAAGGCACATAACAACAACAACAGTTGATTGGTTTAAGGAGCACATTCTTCGTGGGTGTTATTGTTTATTATTTGGCTGAGAGGTAGTCTCTGGAAGGGAATGTCTTTAGTTTCAAGTTAGAAAGTTGTCTCAGGGCAATAGTCTTGAGGGTTCCTTCAGTTTCTTTCAGACCAGTAAGTGCATTCTTTTGTTGTTGTTGTTAATTTAAATTTTGTTGTACATTTTTTACTCATTCTAACCAGAACCTTCTATTGTGTCCCTGGTCAGCATGGATGATAGTGGTAGCTGGGCATCATCTAGATCTTCTGGTCTCAGGTTGGAGGAGGCTGTGGTTCATGTGGGCCACTAGTCCTTTGGACTATTTGCTTCCTTTAGTCTTTGGTTTTCTTCATTCTCCTTTGCTCCAGGTGAGAAGAGACCAATAGTTGCTTCTTAGATAGCCATTTGCAAGCTTTTAAGACCCAGACTAGGAGATAGAACATTATCTTTATGAGCTGTGTTTTACCAGTTGACCTAGATGTCCCCTGAGACTATGGTCCTTAGCCTTAAAGTCCAGTAGTTCATTCCCGATGTCTGAGTATTTTCTATAACTGTGCCTCTATGTTCTATATATGAGTATACATACAGCATTTACACATACCTATGTAGAAATACCCTCAACCATATCTATATATGTGTGCGAGTGTACTCCTGGGTGACCTCCCTCACCTGTTTAGCATATATGTCCACCTGTGTATCTACTCACAAATTACCGTTTGCTGTTACTGTTGTGGCAGGATTGTATATGCTGCAGCATTTACCATAGTTGCCCTTTATTCTTGGGTACCTCCAATTGCCTTCCTTTACCTTGGGTATGTTGTGCTGACTTCCACATATTGTGTATTGCCCTTCCCTTCACCGTAATGAACACTTTTGTACTATCTAGTTAGTGAGTCTCCCTCCCTTCCTCCCTCTCCCATCCCTGATAACCATCAAAGAGTATTTTTTTCTGTGTATAAACCTATTTTTGACTTTTTGTAATAGTGCTTTCATACAATATTTGCCCTTTTGTGGTTGACTTACTTCACTCAGCATAATATCCTCCAGATTCATCTACGTTGTGAGATGTTTCGTGGATTCATTGTTACTTAATTGTTGCCTCATATTCCATTGTATATATGTACCACATTTTGTTTATCTATTCATCTGTTGATGGACATTTAGGTTGTTTCCCTTTCTGCTATTGTGAATAGTGCTGTGATGAACATGGGTGTGCATATGGCTATTTGTGTCACAGCTCATATTTCTCTAGGATACGTTGATCTTAGAGTTTTCATTGACTAATTTTTGCATGTAGATCACCAGGTCCTAGTCTTCCTGATTCTTCCTTGCCCATAGGATGGGGGGATTGGTGTAGTGTTGGTTACTGTGAGGGTCATGTGAGGGGATGAGAATGTACTTTGTCCATACTGGGGCACGAAACACACCAGAATAACTCAGCCATCAGTATTTCCTGGGGAGTCAGTTTCCAAAGTCATGACATAAGCAAGAGAATGATCAATATTGTCCTTGAAAATGCCTTAGAAGAAGCCATGGAAGGAATCAACACGCTGAGTCTCTTCAAGTCCTGCACAACCCGTGTTCCCTGAGTTTTGCACTAGGATAGGTCCTTGGGTGGCATACATGGTTTACACTCTACTTCTAACTTGAAAGGAGCCCTGGTGGTACAGTGCTTATGCACTGGACTGCTAACCAAATGGTCTGTGGTTCAAACCCACCAGCCTCCTCGTGGGAGAAAAGACCTGGTGACCTGCTCCTATAAAGATTACAGCCTAGAAAAACCTATGGAGCAGTTCTACTCCCCACATGTCACATGTGATGGCTATGAGTCAGAATCAACTCGAGGGCATACAACAACTAACCTAAGGGTTGATGATTTGAACCTACCCAGTGGTACTGTGGAAGAAAGGCCTGGTGACCTGCTTCTGTAAAGATCACAGCCTAGACAACCCTAGGGAGCAGTTCTACTCTGTAGCACTTGGGTCACCATGAATCAGAATAGACTTGAATGCAATGGTTTTTTTTTTTTTTGCAGTCGGTTGCTGTGCAAAGTCTCCAGATGAAGCAGTGCACTTTGGGGGCTATGTTGTAGGAGAAAGTGTTCTTTTTAAACACTGGAACCCCATGCAGTGGTGGTGGACATGCTCACTGGAGGCTAGCAGGATCCTGGGTGGGAACTACCTGCAGTGCTGGTCTCCCACTTCCTGGACCCTGCTCATGATGTAGAACTGCTTGTATCATTTATATGGCTTTTCTTCTCTCTCTCTCTTTTTTTTCCTCCATCAAATAAGATGCAGTTGCTTTGCCTGGGGAAAAGCCATTTAGGAAGCAATTCTACTGTAATTGGTGGACACTTACTTGAAATGTTTTCTTCGTTTTTCTTTTAATATATGTGAAATAATGCAAATAAATACATGGAAACATTTTTATTAAAATTTTTTTAATACAGAGAGTGAAAGTGTCCTTTGAATTCATCCTCATCCCAGCCCTCCTTCCTCTGCCGGCTACTGTTAGGATAGGGGTGTATCTTTCCAGAGTTGTCCATTCATTTACACACGTGAACATTTGTGAAAGTGTAAGAGGTATCATATTACTTTTAGTGTTCAGCGACCTGTAGTTTTAGCTCCACTACTTTACCAATCTGTCTTCAGTGGTGGAATCCTTGCTTTCCATGCAGAGGAGACCCAGGTTCAAGTCTAGCTTATGCACCTCATACACAGCCGCCACCCATCTGTCAGGGGAGGCTTCGTGTTGCTCGGATGCTAAACAGGTTTCAGAAGAACTCCCAGACAAAGATGAACTAAGAAGAAAGACCTGATGATCTACTTCCAAAAATCAGCCAGTGACAATCCTATGGATCACGATATATCCGATCACGGGGATGGCGTAGGACCCAGGCAGTGTTTGGTTCCGTCGTGTGTGGGGGTGCCGTGAGTCGAGGGCCGACTCAGCAGCAGTTAACAATGACAACATCTGTAGAGCTATTCTGTTCTTGTAATTGTATTTATTCACAGTATGGGTGCATCATAGCCCCCCCTTTTTTTTCTAATGCAGAGTGTTGTTTCTTTGCCTGCTTCTCTATGATAATATATGATGCACAACACTGGCCAGTGTTAAGAACAAATATGAACAAGGATCTCCTGGTTCAGCTTCTCAGTCCCTATGTAGACATTGGCCTCCATTTTCACCCCCTTTATCTCAAGCTGGCCTCTAAGGGTCAGTTTCCTGCTGAGTGAGCTTTGTTGACCTCCTGTCTCTGCTTTGTAGGCCAAGAACAAGGAGACAGGTGCCTTGGCTGCAGCCAAAGTAATTGAGACCAAGAGTGAGGAGGAGCTAGAGGACTACATCGTGGAGATTGAGATTCTGGCCACCTGCGACCACCCCTACATCGTGAAGCTCCTGGGGGCTTACTACTACGACGGGAAGCTATGGGTAAGAGTGCCACTGCCTGCTCCTTCTTAGCCCCCATGCGTGTTGGTCCAGAGCTCCCTAAGACTAGCTCTGACATCTTCAGTTCTTTCTCAGGGTCTACTTTGAAGGCAAGAGCAGAGACGAAGAGAAGGTGAAGTAGGTGGGTTCTGAGACCCCTGCCTTCCAGTTGTGTCCCAGAGCCTCCCTACCTTAGTGGTTCAGGGCAGGAGGTCTGATGCTCCAGTGCCTAGACTCGAATCCCAGCTCTGCCACTTACAAGGTAGATGACCCTGGGCAAGTTCTTCTTCTTCTTCTTCTTCTTCTTTTTTTTTTAATTTGATTGTGGAAAACATATACAACAAGACGTTTGTCAGCATAACACTTCTCCATTTATAGCTCAGGGACATAGATGACATTTTTCATGTTGTGCTACCATTATCGCTATCCTTTTCCAAAATATTCCACCACCGTTAGTGTACACTCAATGCCCCACAAACAAAAGCTTCCCCTTTCCCCCTCCCTCCTACCCCTGGGAACCACTAATAATCTTTGTTTTCTATATATATTGTGTATATATATACTATATATGTATAAAAACAACAACAAAAAAAATCAAACTCACTGCCATCAAGTCAATTTTGACTCATAGCAACCCCCTTTTGGTTGGTAAATGTTTATGGAAGTAGATTGCCCAGTCTTCCTTCCACAGAATGGCTGGTGGGTTTGAACCACCCATCTTCGGGTTAGCAGTCAAATGCCTTAGTCACTACTTATATATATAAAATCCTTCTCTTTTTTTCCAACCTATCTAGAAATTTCCCTCCCCTCTCCTCCTGTCCCAGGTAACCAACATAGAAAATTTCCTTCTATGTATAAACCTTTCCTTGACTTTTTACAATAACACACTAATACAATATTTGTTCTTCTGTGATTGACTTATTTCACTCAGCATAATGTCCGTTGGGCAGGTTCTTAACCTCCCTGTATCTGTGCTTTGGTTTCCCCATCCTTATGGAGAGGATAATGTACTGACTTACAGAGATGTTAATGAGCATTAAATGAAATTCAAATAAGGGGCTTACAACAGTGCCTGGTGCATGTAAGATCTCTGTCTGTATTGGCTACTGTATTGCTGGTAGTAGTAGCACCTTTACCATTGCTGCTGCTTCTCTTCTTTTCCATGACAGCACTAAAGAGGGGGAGGCTTTCAACACTCCCTCCCTCCATTAGGAACCTCATCCTTTGATGTGCAGTATGCAGATGCAGCTTTAAGCCCCACCTTCCAACCTCAGCATCACCTCTCAACTTCTAAAAAGGAATTCTGGGCTTTCTCCCCAGCATGTCTTCCCCACTGATGTCCTCCCAGTGTTGATGCCTCTCAGTTCATCAAACCCAGACTTCTTAGAACATACATCTCTTTCTAAACTTTTTTTTATCACCCATTGTTTTATAGATAAGGCATCGTATTGATGACCTGAAACTTAGTACAACATTTCTAACGAAAGGATGTGCAAAAAAAAGTCTCAAATTAATTCTAAATGCAATTGGAAGACTACCAGCCTCCCATGTAGACGTCTTGAATGGAGCGTGGGGAAGAGTCACCGGGGGCTGGGCATCTCAGATGTTGCTGGGGCTGAGAGCCAGCCTAGTATTAGGTTCCACACACAGCAGCTGTTGCTAACAGCCCTAATAATTGTTTGGTGTCTAGGAAGTGATGTTTTTTAACTATTTTACACTCTGTTGTGATCATTAATAGAGAGAATTGTACAGTTTTAGTTACATGTTAGGAAATTGGTGGGGAGTTTGGAATTGACAGAAAATACTTTATGATTTTTTCCCCACTTAAAATAAAGAGAAATAGACTCCTGGTTGATTGACTGATTGGTTTTGGGTTGTGCTTTTTTGGAGGGGACCAAGAATGCCTGATTTGTAGGAATAGAGCTGCTGACACTAAATAGGAAAGTCTGTGTTTCATTTGCGAAAAGGGTCTGCTGCTTTAGAAAACCAAAGGAGAGTTAAGAAATCACATTGAATTTGATCCCTCTCATTTCAGCAGGTATGGTATAAGTTCATCTTTCATTTTTATTTTTTAAAAAATATATATACATTTAAATATATATAATACATATATGTAGAAATATGTATGTTTCTATATAAATATATAGACTCGACGGCCCATAACAACAACAAAATATATGCATTTTTTCAAAGGTGAACATATACCCTAAGTAGTTTTTTTTTTTTTTTTTTAAGTTAAACTTATATGAATCTGCATAGAAAAATTCTAGAAAAATATACTCTATAGGTGATCAATGGTTAAATATCTCTGGTGGTAAAAATTTGAATAGTTTTAATTTTTTGTTTGTTGGAGAACTGAAATGCAGTGAAGGGGGGTGAGAACTTGGCACTGCTACCCCCACACAGAGCTCTGTTCACCAGAACTGACTGCCCTCCAGATGGAGGCCCGCTTCATTTGGACTCTCTGGGCATCTCCTATCTCCTTGCCTTAGAAAGGAAGACAGAGTGGGGGTAACACTACTACCACCTGACTGCCAGCTGCCTATTTCAAAGCCTTTCATCATCCCTGTCTCCAGGAACCTCAAGAATTGAACAGGGTAGGGAGAGTGATCATCCTTCTTCAGAGGAGGTAACTGAGGCACAGAGAGGGTAGGCCCCTAGCTCATGGTCACACAGCTAAGGCTGATGAAGCTGAGACTATGTTTCCTTCCTCTGTGATTTGTGGAGCTGCTTTAAAATATTTTTTCTTCTTTTAAGATGTTACAAATACATTATATATGTGGTTATCAGAGGACGATGAATATACAGAAAAGAAAAAAAAAAGATTAAAACTGTCTTACCACCACAGATAACATTTGATCTGTTTTTCTTTGTATATTGTTGTTGTTGTTAGGTGCTATCGAGTTGACACTGACTCATAGTGACCCTGTGTACAGCAGAATGAAACATTGTCTGCTCCTGCACCAGCCCCACAATCCTTGCTATACCTGGGCCCATCGTTGCAGTCACTGTGTCAATCCATCTTCTTGAGGGTCTTCCCCTTTTTGCTGACCCTCCACTTTATCAAGCATCATCCTTCTCCAGGGAATGGTCCTTTCTGACAGCATGACCAAAGCAGGTCAGAT
>NW_006921649.1:12513798-12514459 GCF_000298275.1 Orycteropus afer afer | reverse complement strand
GCACATAACAACAACAACAACAACACTTATACTATACCTATTATTTTGCCTTTTACTTTTTTAATTTAAAATTTATTCAGAACATCTTTCCATATCCGTAAAGAAACCCTTCCGCTTCATTTTTCATTGCTCTGTAGATTTCCATTCTCTGACTGTACCATCATGTATTATTGGATGCTTAGGCTGCTTATTATTATTATTTTTGTTGTTATAAACAGGTGGATATTGGATATCTTTGAATTTTTTGTGTTCTTGTCTGAGAACTTCTTTAGGATAAATTCTTAGAGGTAGAGTTCTTAAGTGTGTGTTGCCAAACTGGCCTGACAGAGTCAGTTTATTTTTTTTAATGTGATTGGAAAGTTTACAGAGAAAATTCATTTTCCATTCAATAATTCACATATATTTTGTTTCATGACATTGATTGTAATCCCCATAATGTAACAGCTCTCTTCCCACTTCCTCTGTGTGGTTACCTTTTCCCTGTGACCTTCTTTCCTCTGCATTCCTGCCCTCTGAGCTATCTCCTTGTGCAAATGCTGCCCTTCTGATCTCCCATGGTTGACCGTTCTAAGGAGGGTACCTACCTGGTATAAATGTTCCCCTTGTAGGTCTGTCCATTATCTGGCTAGAAGTCATGGGAGTGAGTTCAAATCCAGACCTG
>NW_006921649.1:12502185-12511625 GCF_000298275.1 Orycteropus afer afer | reverse complement strand
GTCTTTGGAAGCACATAAAAATTTAATTTTTAGAAGGTCCCAATCATCTGGTTTCTCTTCTGCTGTTTGTGCATTTTGAATTATGCTTGATAGTCTATTTATGCCATATATTAGGGCCTCACAGAGCCACTTTTGATGTATATTTAGGATTTCTCTTATACACCCACCCATCCATCAGTCCACCCGCCTACCCACTCATCCATCCACCCATTCTTCCATTCATTCATTTATATAACATTTTTTGGAATGTCAATTTTGTACTCATTAAGAAAAACACCTGTTATGTGTCTGTTCCCATTATTAATTAAAGGCTGTTTTCCAAGCTCGTTACTTTTCCAGGCCCAAAGATAACACCGATAAGTTGTTGTTGTTGTTGTTGTTAGTTGTCATTGAGTTGCCCCCTGCCGCATGGAGACCCCAAGCACAACAGAAAGAAATGCTCTCTGTTCCCAAGTCATCTCCATGGTCGGTTGGGAATTGGACCATTGTGGTCCATAGGCTTTTCATTCTCTGGATTTTGAAAGATCACCAGGCCTTTCTTCCTGGTCCATCTTAGTCTGGAAACCATTAATAAAGCAAACAAACCCACTGCCATTCTATTGGCTCTGACTCATAGTGACCCTATTGGACAGAGTAGAAGTGCCCCACAGGGTTTCCAATGCAGTATATCTTTACAGAAGCAGGCTGCCTCATCTTTCTCCCATGGAGCAGCTGGTGGGTTTGAACTGCCTTTGGTTAGCAGCCAAATGCTTTAACCATTGTGCCACCAGAGCGCTTGAAACCCATGATAATAGCTAACATTTACAGAGAGCTTACTGTGTGCTAGACCTCTTGCTATGAATTTTGCTTGCATTATGATATTTACGCTTCACTCTTTGAAGTTGTTTTTTTGTCCCCATTTTACAGAAGAAAATTAGAAACAAAGAGCCTAAAGAGTAACTTGCCTTAGTCACACATGAGAAAATGGCAAAACTGGAAATCAGATAAAGAAAAGAACAATTCTTTAGCTGGATTGTGACTGCCATGAGGTTGTTTAAATAGATAAGCTAGAATTTTCTGTTGCAAAATTGTTACTTGAGGCTGGTACATGCTTAGCTGGTACATTCTTCTAAGGCCCAAGGTATTTCTCATCCTCCTCTTTTGTAGCTGCTCTACAGCCTAGGCTTGTTACTTTGTAGACCCTTAAAGGTACACGCTCCTTAATTTTTTTTTCAGATTTTATTTATTTTGTTGTTGCTGAGAATATGTACAGCAAAACCTGCATCAATTCAATCATTTTTGTGTGTACGGTTTGGTGACATTGATTACATTCTTTGAGTTGTGCAACCATTCTTCCCCTCCTTTTCTGAGTTATCCCTCCCTCATTAACATAAACTCACTGCCCTCTGAGGTTCCTGTCTAATCTTTCAAGTTCCTGTTGTCCATTTGATCTGTACAGAGAGTTCTTAAAATAGCATAATGCTTAAGACAGACCTTTTTTTTTTTTTTTCTAGTTAACCTAAACTATTGTTTTAAGATGTTATCAAGGGATATTTTTGATTTAAGATTTAAAGATTATCTCAGGGCACTAGTTTCAGGGGATCATCGAGGTTCTATGGATCCAGGAAGTCTGGATTCCATGAGAATCTGAAATTCTGTTCTGCATTTTACTCCTTTTGATCAAGATTCTTCTATGGAATCTTTGATCAAAATGTTCAGTTTTGGTAACTAGGCACCATCCTGATCTTCTGGTCTCATGGCAATGGAGGCAGTTGTTCATGGAGGCAGTTAGTTACACATTCCATATCTTCCTCCTATTTGTGAATCTCCTTGTTTTGTTGCCTCAGATGAATAGAGACCAATTGTTGTTCCTTGGATGGCCTATTCCAAGCTTTTAAGACCCCAGGCACTAAGCAATGAACTAGGAAGTTGAACCGAAGTGTTAAACATGTTATTAGGCCAGTTAACTGGGATGTCCCTTGAAACTATGACCCTGAATTTCCAAACTAAGGAACCAAATCACATGAGGTGTTTGGTTACACATAATCAGTATATCAGAGAGTAACAGCTCTCTTCCTACTTCCTCCCTGTGGTTACCTCTTCCCTGTGTTCTTCTCGCCTATACATACCCGCCTTGAGCTATTTCCCTGTGCAAATACTGGCTTTCTGGTCTCCCATGATTGATCATTCTAAGGAGTGTACCTACCTGATGTTCACCCCATATACCTGTCTGTTGTTTGGCTGGAGTGAGTTCAGTTCCAGGCCTGAGGAGTAACTAAGGGCCATATTCTCAGGGATCCCGAACAGGCTTTTATCAGACCAATACACCTAGTCTATTTTTATGATTTTGAGTTTTATTCTACATTTTTCTCCCACTCTATCCAGAATCTCTTGCACTGATCCCTTTCTGAGTGGTTGACAGTGGTAGTCCGCTGACAGCTACTCTTTTTTGTTTTTTTGTCATTGTAAATCTATCTACCACACAAGTTTTACCAATTCAACTTTTTACAGGGATACAACTTACTGGCAGCAATTACAATAACTTGTAATAAGGGTGCAGCCCTACTCTTGATAATGTGATTTTGTCATCACTGTTAACTTCCTTTTCCTTCTCCCTCCCACCCCTGGTAACCACTCATAAACGTTAACCTCTGTACATTTGCTTTGTCTTGTCTTTTTATATATGTGAGGTCATACAATATTTGTCCTTTTATAATTGACTTATTTTACTCAGCATGTCTTCAAGCTCCATTCATACTGTAACATGTATCAAGACTTAGTTTCTGTTACTGGCTGGGTAATATTCTATTGCATATATGTACCACAGTTTGTTTATCCATTCATTTGTTGATGGGTATTTAGGTTGTTTCCACCTTTTTGGCTAGTGTGACTAGTGCTGCAATGAACATTGGTGTACAGGTCTCTTTTTGAGTCTCTGCTTTCAAGTCTTCTGAGTATATACTTAGGAGTAGAATTGCTGGCTCAACAGTAGTTCCCTTTTTCGTTTTTTGAGGAAGCGCCACACTGTTTTTCACAATAGCTGTACCATTTTGCATTTCTACCAGCAATGGATGAAGATTCTAATTTTCCCACTTCCTCACCCAACATTTGCTGTATGTATGTATGTAGTTGTTATGTGCCGTCAAGTCGGCCCCAACTCATAGCGACCCCTCCTTGGGTTTCCAAGGCAGTATCACTACAGAAGTAGGATTGCCCAACCTTCCTTCCGAGGAGTGGCTGGTGTGTTTGAACCACCAGCCTTCTGGTTAGCAGTCAAGTGCCTTAGGCACTATGCTACCAGAGCTCCTATGTATGTATGTATGTATGTATGTATCTATCTATCTATCTATATAATCTTAGCCATACTAGTGGGAGTGAAATAGTATCTCATTGTGGTTTTGATTTGCATCTCTCTGATGACTAGTTATGTTAACCATCTTTTTCTGTGTTTGTGGCCATTTGAATATCTTCTTTGGGTGTTTAGACCTCAAGAGGTGGTGCTGAAAGTGGGCAGATAGAGAGGGGGAATCAGTTTCAAGCAGAAGGGACTGCATGGGCCAAGGTGTGGAGATGTGAAAGGTGTGCCATGTTTGGATAGTGGCGACACTAGATGATGAAAGATGAGGGCGGTAAAGTAGTTGGAGGCCACCTGTGGAAGGCCTTGAATGCTAAAGTGAAAAGTTTGCACTTGGTCTTTTAGATTAATAGTTCTCACAATGTAGTGTCCACACTGGCAACATCAGCACTGAGGATCTTGTTAGAAATGCAAATTATCATGCTCCATTTTACACCAGCTAAGTCAGAAATTCTTGGGTAGAGGCTAGCAATCTGTGTTTTAATGTGCATTGCAAGTGACTCTTTTGGAAAACATGGGGTCACCATGAATTGGAATCTACTCTACAGCAACTGGTTAACTGGTTATTGGTGACTTTGATGCTCATTTACGTTTGAGAACCACTGTGTTAGGTAATGGGGCCCCAGTGGAAGTTTTCCACAGAGGAGGAACATATTCTGTGTTTTGGTACAAAGTCAGGTTTTATTGAGGTCCTCAAGGAAGCTGTAAGAATAAATAAGGCCAGAAGCCGAAGGATGTGGGGTGGGAACATTGTCTGGTCAGGAAAGGCTTGTGTCTTATTTCTCTCTAGTGCTGCTATAACAGAAATACTACAAGTAAATGGCTTTAACAAACAAGAATTTATTCTCTTACAGTTTAAGAGGCTAGAAGTCCAAATTCAGAGTGCCAGGTCTAGGGGCTGGGTGAAGGCCCCTCAAACTTGGACTCTGCTTCTTGTTCCAGGCCCACTGCAGCTGGAGGCTTCTCCTAACTCATGCAGCTGCTGGCTGCTGGGGCTTATTAACCCATGATCAGCAAGTAAAATGGCAGAACCCCAAGATCAGCAGGCAACAAGGTAGGCTACTGGTTCAAGTCCAGGAACAATCCCAAGATTGGCAGGAAACATGGCTCAAAATGTGCCAGAAAGCTAGAGAACTTTCTCAAAGCTTCTTCATATGTACTGGAAACAGGCCACACCCTGAAGGCAACTAATTAGCTGCCTACAGCAGATTCCACTATGGAGTTGATTATACCATGTCTAATCTCATCATAGGGAATAACTTTATCCAGCTGCTACACCACTCAGAACCACGGCCCAATCAAATTGACACACAACTTTAACTATCACAGCTTGAGAGGAAGACACATTTGAACTGGATCTTGAAGGATGAGTAGGCATCCGCCAGAGGGATAAGAGAAGGAAGGGCAGTTAAGTAAAGGGACTGCATGTGCAAAAACATGGAAGGGTGATGAAGTCTTATTCTGTGATACAGGATTGAAGATTGTAGCTTAAACCTTTGGGGTTTCTTTCTGTGTGAAGATTCTTGGACCCAGCTTGTGGCCAGGTCCATGCCTTCTATGTGGCCCCAGGAACCAGTATTCTATATGGTGTGTCTTTGACAATGCCCATCTTAGACCAGTGTCTGTTCTTTTAGGCTTTGGGATGAGAAATTGGCTATTGCCCAAGTGTCCTGGACCCCTTCCCTACCTGTGGGGACCAAGAGCAGACCCTTCCCCCTGGGCAGGGTGGAGAGCATTTACCAAACCACCCCACTCACAGTCTTACAAAATTGGCTCATTTTATTATTTTTTTAAATTGTGCTTTAGGTACAAATTTACAGAGTTTGTTTTACATTCAACATTTCGTGTACATTTGATTTCACTCCCAAGTTACCATTCCCAACCCTAACTCACTCTCCTCCCCTCCCTTCCCAGTACCCCCTCCCCCCGTGCCCCTCATAGTTATGCACTTCTGTGTGTTCTGCATTTCCTCCACACAAATGTTGCCCCTCTGGTGCCCCGTGGTTGATTGCTCCAAGGGATACATGTCCATAGAGTGTGTGGGTGCATCACCCTGGGTTGAGTGGTCTGCATGTATGTCTTGTTTACTACTGAGCTGAAAGCCAATCCCTAGGAGTGAGTGTTATTTCAGGCCCCAAGTGTATCCCAGGCCATAGTATTGGGGGCCCTACCAGACTCCATCCGACCAGTAATTCTGGTCATTATTGTGTTTTTGGATTTTGTTCCATGGTTTTCCTCCCACCCTATCCAGGATCTCCAGTTTTGATTCTTTCCTGAGTGATTGGCATTGGTAGCCGGGTACCATCTAGTTCTTCTGATCTCGAGGTCCATCATGTCCTAGGGATGATTGCTTCCAAATGCCCTTGGTTTTTCGCACTCTTCTTCACTTCTGTAATAGGAGACCATTAACTGCATCTCAGATGGCTGCTTGAAAGCTTTTAAAACCCCAGTCGCTACTCACCAATGTAGGTCATGGAACAAGATTTTTATGTATTTTGTTGTGCCAATTGAGTCTGGTGTCCCCCGATACTATGGTCCTGAGTTGGTAGATCTGTTGGATCTCTCCCACAGTGTCTGGCTGTCTGTGAGGGATTGCTCTGTTTGTTTTCTGTTGTCTCTGTAAGGATTGCGGGTGTTTTCTATCACTGGTATCTGTACAAGATTAGCCTTAGCTGAATCTATCCTTGGTCTAGAATATAATCCTGTTCACTGACCCCATCTGATCTTCTCAGATGTTTGTGTGTTTACCTGTAGCCTAGTGTTTGGTGTTAATGGTAATGCAGTGTTGTGGCTATACTGGTATTAGCCTCTGTCGTCTATATCTTATGTACACAATTCAGTGCCCTCTCCGTCCCCAGTGTTATTATGGTGGTCACAGACTCTTTCGTTACCATCCCTCCCCTTGTGCACCTCAGCGTATGGCCCCCAACTAGTCCAAACTTATTCCCTCCACTTCCCTCCCCACCCTAGTAACCTACAAAGTAAGTTTCTTTCTTTAAGCAAACCATTCCTTGTCTTTTTACCGTAATGGGCTTATACACAAAATTGGGTCATTTTCTTTCAGGATTTTTGATCTTAGCAAAATCCTTCTTGTGGTTTCTTATCTCCATTCCTGCTTTTGAATATCGAATAATGCAGGTAGGGGGCAAAAATAACCCACAATGTTCTAGACTAGCACTGCGCAATAGAAATGTGATGGTAGCCATGTATGTTGTTATTGTTAGTTGCTGTCCAGTCAGCTCTGACTCATGATGACCCCATGTGAGCAGGACAGAACTGAGCTCCATTGGGTTATCAAGGAGTGACCTTTTGGAAGCAGATTGCCAGGCCTGTCTTCTGAGGTGCCTCTGTGTGGATTCAAACTACCAATCTTTCAGCTAGTAGTCGAGTACTTAACCAAATGCACTGTCCAAGGACTTTTTAACCATATTTACAATTTAAATTTTTCCTAATAGCTTTCTCTAAAAAAATAAAAAAAAAGAAACAAGTGAAATTTAAATAATGTAATTTATATCAAAATACTATTTTGATATATAATCAATATAAAAAATTAATGAAATATTTTACTTTTTTCATATTAAGTCTTCAGATTCAGTGTGTGCTTTACACTTACAGCTGAATTTTCGTAAGACATACTTGATCTGTATTTAGAATCCATAAAATTTATAGTTGGAAAAAGTAGATTCACATTCTTAAGTTGTTCTAAGCATGCTTAAACATTTCCCAGTAACTGAACTCAATGACTGAATTGAATATCAGTGCAGGCTCGGGACCGTAGTCTTGTGGGACATCATGCTCAATTGGCACATCGTAGTACATAAAACTCTTGTTCTGCATCCTACTTTGGTGACTATTGACTGGGGTCTTAATCTAACAACCATCTAAGATGCGACTATTGGTCTCCTCTCATCTGGAGCAAAGAAGAGTGAAGAAAATCAAACTCATCTGGGAACAATTAGTCTAATGATAAGGTAGACCATGAGGACCTCAGCCTCCACAACCCAAGACCAGAAGAACTAGATGGTGCCCAGCTACCAATGCTAACTGCTTAGAAAGGGATCAAAACTAGAGATCCTAGATAAGAGTGGGAGGGAAAATGTGGAACAAAATTCAGAAACACAAAAATGACCAGAATTACTGGTCGGATTGAGACTGGTGGAACCTCCAAGACTATAGTTGCGGGTTACCCTTCGGGCCTAGAAATGGACTCACTTCCATGGATTGGCTCTCAGCCCAACAGTAGAAAGACATACATGCAGAACACCTACCCCAAGGCAATGCACCCACCTACTCTAGGGAGATGCACACATTGGATCAATCAGGCATGTGACATCTGAGAAGCAGCGTTCACACAGAGGGAAAGCTGGACAGACAGGAATGCATAGAAAAGAGGGGCACGGGAAGGGGGTGGTCATGGGGAAGAGAGGGGAGGAGAGTTTTTTATGGTTGGGGATGGTAATCGGGGCATGCAATCAAATGTGCATGAACTGTTGAAATAAAACAAATCTGCTTTGTAAATTTGCACCTCAAGCACAATTTAAGAAAAGAAAAGAAAATTAATTAAATGTAAAAAAAAAAAGTGCAAGTTTAGTTCCTCAGTTATTATACTAGCACACTAGTCACATTTGAAGTTCTCAGTAGCCACGTGGGACTTGTGGCTACCATATTGGACAGTGTGGACAGTACCACATCAGCCATACACCCTGGCCGCCCCACAAGTGAGTAAATGCAGGAAACTCTGGGAATACCTCATGAATTTCCTCTGGCTTATAACTACCCCACTTTCCCACCCTCAGCCCCGAGCCAGATTCTGGGGTCTGGGAAAGTCTTTCAGGGCTTGAATCTTTTCCAACATGTGTTCTGGGAGCACACTGGAGAGAGTGCTGAGCTGGTAACTGATTTATAGCCCTGGTTTATAGCATTTGCTGATGTCTGTGGTGTAAATAAGGAGCTCTGGTGGTATAGTGGTTAAAGCGTTAGGCTGCTAACCAAAAGGTAGGCAGTTCAAACCCACCAGCCATTTTTCAGGAGAAAGATGAGGCAGTTTGCTTCCATGAAGATTTATAGTCTTGGAAACCCTATGAGGCCTACCCTATGACCCCTACTCTATCCTTAAGGGTCGCTGTTCTGGTTACCTGGTGCCGCTCTGACAAGATTATACCCACAAATGGGATGGCTTGAACAAATAGGAGTTCATTTTCTTACAGTGTGGAGGCTTTAAGTCCGAGTTCAAAGTGCCAGGCTCTAGGGGCTGTGTGAAAGCCCCTCGACCTTGGGCTTCATTTCTGCCTCCTGCTCCTGGCCCACTGAAGCTAGAGGGTTTTCTTCACTCAGACAGCTGCTGGCTGCTGAGACTGACATGCCCAAGGTTGACAAGTAAAAAGGCACAGTCTCAATGTTACCAAATCATGTGGCAGGCCATTGATTCAAGTCCATTGAAAGTCCCAAGGTTGGCAGAGCGTGGCCAGCTACTGAACAATGACGTGGCTACTTGCAGGGTTCAAGTGTGCCATAAGCTAGAGACTGTTCCCCAAAGCTTCTCCTTATATACAGGAACCAGAGCACATCCCTAAAGCAGCTACTTACCTGCTCACAGTAGATTTCAGCATGGAGCTGATTACCAGTCTCATCATGGGGAATACTACATCCAGCTGCCCAGCCATTCAACCAGGCCCAGCCAAGTTGACACACAAACTTAACCACCACAGTCTCTGTGAGTCAGATCTACTTGATGGGTTTGATTTTAGGGTATACATAGCCCCACAATGGTCAATTTCAAACTATTACTGTGATACCACTAGCACAGAGTTGTTAAGAGACGTACAGTAGCACACCAGTTATAAAGTATTTCTATCATATACATACAATAGAGATATAAGTAAACTCAAGAGCATAGATAACAGTAACCCAAAACCCAAACCAAACTCACTGCCACTGAGTAGATTCTGACTCACAACAACCCTGTAGGGCAGAGTAGAACTACCCCCATAGAATTTCCAAGGCTATAAATCTTTAAGGAAGTTGGCTGCTACCTCTTCTCCCGCAAAGCAGCTGGTGGGTTCAAATCACTAACCTTTTGGTTAGCAGCCAAGCACTTTAACAACTA
>NW_006921649.1:12491786-12492995 GCF_000298275.1 Orycteropus afer afer | reverse complement strand
TTGCATAAATGCCTTTTATTATGTTGAGGAATGTCCCTTCTACTCCTATTTTGCTGAGAGTTTTGATCAGAAATGGGTGTTGGATTTTATCAAATTCCACAGCCCTTTCTTTCCATGCCTCTGCCCTTTATGACCCTCCTCCCCAGTTTCCTATAGCCCCACTCCTACTGCAGTAGGTGCAATTGTGGTGCTGCAAAGATGTCCACATCCTAATCCCCAGAACTAGTGAGTATGTTACTTTATATGGTAAAACAGACCTTGCAGTTATGATGGAGTTAAAGATCTTGGGATGGGTGGGTCCGATGTAATCACAAGAGTCCTTATAAGAGAGGGACTTGAGAGTTAGAGCTGTAAAGAAGGCAGTGTGAGGGTGGAAGCAGAGGTTGGGATGATGCAGCCATGACCTGAGGAATGTGGCAGCCTCTAGAAGCTGGAAAAGACATGGGACAGATTCTCCCTGGAGTCTCCAGAAGGCACCAGCCCTGCAGACACCTTGATTTAGCCCAGTGAGACTGGTTTTAGGCTTTTGACTTCCAGAACTGTTAAGCAATAAATTTGTGTTATTTTAAGCCACTGTATCTGTGATAACGGAGACACTTGGCCTTCCTATCTTCTGTCCAGTAAAACTTCCTGAGGTTTCACCATGATCATATCACCCCTCCCGAACAATAAGAAAGTTGATATCAGGGCAGGTGGCCACGTCAGTTCAGAGCAAGGGAAGGACTGTCACATGCACAGCAGGCCTCGCTGCCCACAGCCTGCCCTGGAGACCTGGCAAGGTCAAGTTCAAAAGCCCCTCTGCCCCTGGTTTCCTCTGTTCAAAAGGTTTATTTTTTTGTTTTCACAGCAAGTTTTATCTGCCCAGGGATCTCCCTGCTGGTTATCAAAGTACTGAGTCCTTTGCTTGGCATTGGAGGCTCTCCACAATCTTGGAATCTTCCTGGACTTTTCTTTTTGGGAAAATAGAACTTAGTGTTCTCCCTGTGAAGTATCGGCAAAAACAATGTGCTTTACAAGATGCTCTTGGTTGGGATTGCCTTTCCCAAACCTCATTAATGTTCTTCTGTCCCCTCTTTAATTGTTAATATTTTTTTCGGGTGACTCATGTTTTAAAAATTAAATATGTTTGTTTAAAAAGAAACCTTTATATCACTACCCTAAATGGAAAGATAGTATCTACTTGCCATTAATGTTGTTGTTGTTGTTGTT
>NW_006921649.1:12486937-12488831 GCF_000298275.1 Orycteropus afer afer | reverse complement strand
TGTAGGCTTTTCTTGCTGTTCTTTCTCTAATTGTTGGAGATGTTCATTTAAAGTGTTGATTTTGGCTCTTTCTCATATATGAACATTCTTATAGCATATACAAATACATATATAAAACATAATTTGTATAGTATTCAAGGAAATACCATAATATTTATCATATTCAAGGAAACTTATATAAACCTATAAGCTATAAACTTATATAAATTTATATAATTCAAATTTAGGAAACAACCAGCTCACAAAAAATTTCTGGAAGGTTGACAATCAGCTTTCACAAGTTGGCTTTAGCAGCCCAGCATACCACTGGAGCCAGACCAGAGGAGTGTTGACTAACCCCAACATGCTACACAGACAAACCAGTTGTTTGAAAGGTTAGACCTTTGCAGACCAGAGAGGGACTGGAATTTACCCAAGGCCGCACAGCATATTTGTCACAAGGCCAGACATACAGAAGTCCTCACAGACCATGGATGGGAGAGCCTACTGATGCCACATTCCCCTCAAAAAAGCCCTTCCATGTCTTCCCTGGTATACTCAGTGTGGTGGTTAAGGTTATGTGTCAACTTGGCTGGGCCTGGTTTTGAGTGGCTGGGCAGCTGGATGTAGTTATTTCCCATGGTAAGATTGGTAATCAACTCCATGGTGGAATCTATTGGAGCAGCTGAGTAGCTGCCTTAGGGATGTGGTCTGCTTCCAGTATGTAAGGAGAGGAGTTGAGAAAGGTCTCTGCAGTTTTTTGGCACACTTGGACCTTACATGTAGCTAAGTCGTCATTTAGCAGCCTGCCATGTTTCTTGCCAGTCTTGGGACTGTCTCTGGACTTGGACTAGGGGCCTATCGTGTTTAGTAATATTGGGACTGTGCCATTTTATTTGTTGACCTTGGGCTTGTTAGCCTCAGCAGCCAGCAGCTGCCTGAGTGAAGAGACATTTTTAGCTCCAGTGGGCCAGGAGCAAGAGGCAGAGCTGAAGAAGCCCAAGGTTGAGAGGGGCTTTCACCTAGCCCCTAAAGTTGGCACTTTGAACTCAGACTTATAGTCTCTAAAACTGTAAGAGAATAAACTCCTGTTTGTTAAACTCACCAATTTGTGGTATTTTCCGTTAGAACAGCATGAAGTAACCAAAACACTCAGAATAAATCCCAAGCCCACTAGTCTGGTACACAAGGTCTGTGTGGTCTGTTACCTGTCAATACCTTTCCAGCACACTCTTTTCCAGTTGTGCTAAATGACTTGCAGGCCACACTGCCAGGCCTTTCATCTTGTGCCTCCTGGCAGGAATACCCCTTCCATGTTATCTTGAATTGTCAGCAAGAGCATCACTTCTTCTGTGAGTCCTTTTCAATTCTTCTCCCATCCTTTGGGTGGGATTTACCTCCTCTTTTCTCCCTCTCTTCTCCTCTCCTCTGTTCTTCTCCCTCTCCTTCTTCCTATTCCTCTGTCCCTCTGCCCCATTTGTTTTCTCTCATCCTACCAGTAACATTCTAGTGCCATCAAGATGTTGGTGACTATAAGACAGTGTTGGTGACCATCTCCTCTAGTCAGGAGGGAAGGACCATACCTTGGTCCTTGCACAGGCCTGGCCCAGAGCAGGTGCTCAAAGGAAGGAATGAAGGTTTATGTGGGTTTCTTGAAGGAAACAGAGGCTGTTTGGGGCCAACCCTGCTGTGGAGACACTAGTGTCAGGGAGGGTCCTGCAGCCCCTGGAGCACAGCTGAGGCCGTCAGTGGCCTTGCTTTTGATGGAGGTAGTTCTCTAACCCTTGCTAGCTTGTAGGAGTAGGGGAAAGAAATTCTCGTTCCTCTAAAGTTTTTTCTTGATGCTGATTGAGTATGGGCAGCAGTGTCTGGCATGCAGTAGGTGCTTAGTTAATGCCACGCCCACCCTCTCCCC